>NC_056575.1:18903083-18903224 GCF_018340385.1 Cyprinus carpio
CCCCTTTGGTGACATAAGTTGTCAAAACACATCCCTTATTAGGCCCCCTTCACCCTCCTCCATTACTGAGTGCAGCACCCCCATCTCAGCAACCAACCAAGCAACATCTGAAACGTAGAAACAAGACCACCCATTTTTTTT
>NC_056575.1:18904332-18920927 GCF_018340385.1 Cyprinus carpio
TTACACTTGGCCAGTTACAATAAACAAAATTTTCTAGAGTGTATTTTTGAAGGGAACACAAATGAATACACTAAAAATTGTACTTTTAGGAATAAGTATACACAGAGGAACCTTACTATTATTATGCAGCAGTGGAGACTGTGCCCAAATTAGACAACACAAACTGTTGATGTGCTCCGCAAGAAGTGCTGTATTCGTGTATCCATCACGAGTTGTTGGCCTATGGGGTCTGGGGGCGGAGTTTTCCCTTGGAATTGGTCAACTTTATCACTTTTCCTTCCGTGGGTTGTTTTTCATGTCCTGGGTTTAAGTGCCCCCAATTAACAGGTTTTTAGCTCCCTGAAATGATTTTTAACTAGGGTCCCCCCTCGAAAACGCGCAAATTAGTTTGGGCGTATTTTGGGAAGCAATTGGAGGTTTTTTGTTTGTAAAACATTAAAAAAATAATAAATAAATAAATAAAAACTGGCAACATTTCTGTCGCAGGTAACGTTTTTATTGCTAACATAGCGTGACTCATCGAAAAAATACATGGCATCAACTGTATTAAAGAGAAAATAATTCACTTCATTCGATTTTAAGTGAATAAAAAGCCTGATATCCTTGGAGTTCCACAACTATTACTTTGCTCTCGTCGCTGCCTTTGTATGTGTGTGTACAGTGTGATGTAAAGAGGAAAGCAGGCATTTGGAGTTGACCAAAGCACTGTGAGGCATGGAGGGGGAGACGCAAAATGTTTCTATACTTAAAAGCATTTTTGCCTGTTTGTTGTTGTTTTAACTTCTTACACAATATTTAAAGTATAAACACTTTTGTTATTTACAATCACCGACTGGTTTTTTACTCCTATTTTAGGGGGGACAAGTGACAACCCTCAAAGATAGGGGACTCTTCCAAGAGGGTAAGATCCCTCTGCAGCCATTGATTTAATATTGATTTACATTATCTAAGCAAACTAATATGCCATATTATTGTTTGAGATTTATTGTTTCCTATATCATCATTATATTATAATCAATATAGAGAATAGCTCGCAACCATTATAAACAGTCTTGTAGAGCTACCACAACCTCTGAATTCCCCTTTTAGTTTGGGGAAAATTTTTGCAGGTTCCATGACCTACACTATAGAGCTGATTGATACCATTATAACTTTACGTGCAAGTTGTAAATCTACTCCAAAACCAAAAGCTTCAAAAATAAAAATAAATTTTTTTTTTAATTAAATAAAAAAAACCAAAAAAAAAAAAAATGAAAGGCTCAATAGCGCAATGCTTCATAAAAAAAGAAAAAATCTCATTCCTCTTTCCTGTTCTCTCCCCTATCCTTAAAGACAGGATTCTTGTGAAGATGAGCATTTGGTAACTTCCATGTTTTTTTTTTTTTTTTTGCACTCATCACCTCTTCCATGTTGACCTGACATCTTCTTCATTCAGGCTTCATCATGGCACGCTTTGTTTGGATTTTTTCACCTAAAATCCCCATCTTTGGGCTCTCGTTTGGTTGGCAGGTTTATCAGTTTTTGTGAAGAACATCTTGATGTAAACATGGGATTACTCACTCAAGCTAACTTTTGGGAAGAACTGTGACAAACTTTGAAAAAACTGCTTAACCCACCACTTTGCCACGGCCTGTTCACATAGTATTTCTTACTATTTCCTATTTTGGGTATGGGAACAATTCCAAACAGCATACATATTATTCTATGAGTTGACAGTAATTTTAGTGAAACCGTAAAGGACAGGAAGAATAGCGGAAGCCCTTCCTCCTTTTGAATAGCTAGTACGTTTTGTTTATATCAACAGCTTGTGTCGATGCTGTTGAGCTCAGTAAAGACACTTTAACAGCTTATGACAGCCACAGTCTAACGCTAATAATTTCCATTACTTTCAATTTGAAACGTCACTAAAGCAAATCAGTGGACTTAATGTCTGGGGATGTGTACTGTATTTAAAATTTTAAACTTCAAGGCACTTCAGTGGATCTTTCAATCGCTTAAATTTATTAAATAAAATACAGGCAAATAAGCATATTATACCTTTCATGCATATGAACGCATTGGACGTTTATTCCACTGGCTGTAACTGTAACTGTGGTATCTTTGCACAAAATTTTAAATTCCAGGTTGATGAACAGTTGATGTTTTTCTGTTCACTCGCATGTTACTCATATGTGGGCAATCGACAGATGGGGAACAAAACATTGTCAATTGGTGCAAACTGTGACCAGTTTAGGGACAGTAGAGCACGCTTTCTGCATGCGCTGGGTTCTGGCACTCCGCAATCCATATCTACAGAGACGACATGTCACCATCATGTTGGACCAGATTGAAGATGGTACTAGTGATTTCTTTTTTATTCTTAAATACATGCATGCATAATACATCATTCTGTGCTTGCCAAACGCCTAAAATCTATACATAATACATATTAATGCAAACTAATTTGTTTTATTAACTGTTTTGCGTTTGTTTCTTCTTAGTCAGGAGCAAACTTTAATTTACATAATGAAAGGGAGTCAGCTCTCTCGTGTGCCCTATGTTATGGTTCGTCAGCCTACGAGTAAGAAGCTTCACAAAGGCAGTAACCACCATTTTACCAAATTCCAGAATTCTTGGATGGATTGGTCACGCATGGAGTTTAGTGGACGTGACCTGCTCAAGCGACCCGGCATCAACTGTAGTAATTTTATGATTAAGCACTTTCTGTGGATAATCCTCCATTTTTTATTTTTTTATAATATATACTTAGTTTGACTGATAAGATAAAAACTACTTGCTCCACTAATACTTTTTCTTCCTCTACTCATCTTGTCCCTACAATTTTTTATAATTCTTCAAGCTACAGCCTCAATTTTCTGGACTCTTGCAGTTGGAAATCCAAATATCTGTGGTAATGATCCTGGTGATGGTGGACAATGCCAAATGGCTCGGTGTATACTGAAAGAGATACATGGTGGTCCACTGACAGACTACACCAACCTGGTTGATGTAGGTATGAACACCCCTTTCGACAAGAAGCAGATTCAAACCCACACAACCCAACTAGTGTTGCATGCATTTACTATGAAACCATACATTTTTTAACCACAGGATCACAAGCATTAAAACTTCGTGAGAATTTCGGCAAATGTTTTTTTCCTTATCACCATCATGCTTAGTAGCCCTGCCCATCGTGAAACCCCTTTGTCCAACAACTAAAACCATATAAACAAAAATATCTTTTGGTTGGGATGCCATCAAAAATCCGACTCCTTCCCTGTGAGTCACATCAAGCAGGATGTTTGGTAAAATTTGAACTTTTTACACATGGCAAAATTATTTTTGCCAAGTTTACACCAACTGTAAAAGAAAAAAAATCTGCTATGCATTGCCATGACTTAACAGAGTAATCAAAATATATAGAGAGAACTATAAATAATGTCAACTTACAGTCACTTCTCTCAGCGCTATATTGAACTCCTTCGTCAAATCACCGAATTTACCATTATTTGTATTTGTTTTGCCCAAGACATTTAACACAAGTGTTTTTTAAACATACATTTATATATGATTAATTTCAGCTTATCACATCATACCAAGTTATGCAAAGACTGTCTTAAATGGGATGGTATCACATGAATACTAGTTGTTTAATTTTGGTTTATTTTTTTATTATCACCACTTTGTAAATCAGTTTGAATAATTCATAGCCATAATCCTACACTATACCCTCTTTTATGATGGTGGCACTTTGGTCTTCAGATAACACATTTTACTGATACCATATGAAATATTCCTTTGACCTTCCTCTAGACATTTCTTGTAGGAGTTGCCAATGACACTCAAATAATTTTTTCAACTCCATTATAAGTTAAGAAAGTGGAAGGCTGGCTTAATTTTTATACTTCCACAGGTGTTTGGGTTTCTTCATGCATTTTGGCACAGCCACAGAACCCAGGGGACAATGCTTTACCTTGAAAGTCGCCCTCTTTCACCCCAAAAGACCTCCCAGTGCCTGCAGTTCTATCACTAAGACAGCGTGGGCGTTGATTACCAGCTCACACCTCTGGGTTGCGTGAATACACAGTTAAAAACCCCAACAGAGCCCTGAGACTCATTTGGAAGATCAGATGTAAGAATTCTTTATGTTTAAAACACCAACATATAAATCATTTAGCCTATGTGAACTTATACTTTGTCCAACCTATGTGGACTTCGTAGGCTCCTGGGAACTATATCTGTTACGCTGATGTCTCTGATAAATATTCAGAGTGGTGTTTTGAAGGCTTGAAAGGAAGAAAACCACAAAGGGTGGTCTGGTCTCTGGATGACCATGAACGGTCTCAGAGCCCAAGTGTCTCAATACACTTGGCACCTTCGTGATTTACCAGGCTTCTCCTACAACCCCTGCGGGTCCAAACCTACAGCCCCGCTTCCATCCCCAAATGGTTACTCTATTTCAGATTGGTTTTTTACATTAATGGCTTGCAGAATAGTCCAAATGAAACACAGTCTACTTCCACTTGACCTCTGGACCCAAGTACAACGAATCTTCAATGGCCCATGTCCTTGTGCGTCATGCATCTTGGAGCTGATGGACCAGAATCCAGACATTTCAACATCGCGAGGAACACCATTATTATGCTCACTACATGATCCAAAACAAAGAACCTCAACTGAACTAGCAACGACACAAAGTCTATGATATGTCATTTTTATGAGCCATTAAAGGGTTGGTGTCACCACTGCCAAAAATGAAAATGTAGACCATAAATGACATACCCTCAAGTAACCGTAGGTGTCTATGACTTTATTATTCTTGGTTTTCAGACGACTCCAGTCGGGCAGTATATTAAAAATCTAGTAAATTTATAATAAAAAAATAAAAGTGCCATCCCTTAATAAAAAGTGTTCTCACACAGCTCTGGGGGGTGAACCTCCTGTAGCAAATCGATGGTTTTTGTAAGGAAAAATAACCCTTATTTACAATACATAATAATCAAGATTAAATAACGGCGCTCAACTGTTGTACATGGAAGCAGCTCCCGGCGGATGACGTTATGAGGTCGGCTTTGCGCATGAACCGCGCCGAAGTGACGAATGCAGAAGGTGCATCAATGCTACTTAAAATGATTATTACATTTGAATATGGATATTATTACAATTTATACAAAAATTCATTAGATTCGCCACAGTTAGGGCCTTTGTACAGGTCGCCAAGCTCAAAGACAATTTTTTAATATAACTCCGGATGGATTCGTCGGAAAGAAGAAAGTCATATACAACTAGGATTCTTTGATGGTGCGAGTAAATTTAGTGCTAATTTTTCATTTTTGGGGGGACCTAACCCTTTAATGTGAATGTGGCTAAGTAACAGAATAATTGGGTCACAGATTCCTTATAGATTAAAAGTCCATAAAATGTACCCTGTGCTGGCGCCCAAAATGAGTCAGGAATGCACACAGGCCTACTTTTGAGCTACAGCAAATAAAAAAAAACAAAAAAAACAGAAGACGATTTTTTAGTCAGATTTTGGGGTTTTTCACAAAAGTTAGATTCATTAAGCACTTGTATTTTTAAATTTGTTTTCTGAGAGGACCTTTCTACACTCGACTTCACCCGCGCAATGACTGTCCATCCTCAGCACCCCGCAATAAATGGTCCTTTCCGGCAGCGTGCTCTCCCGGATTATTATACACAGACTTACAGCGCGATTGTCTTACTATAGGATGTGAGAGGGTCTGTATTACTAACTATGGTAGATAAGCGTAGACGCTATCTTGGGTCACGGTGTCCCTTAATAACCAATACATTACGAGCCTTGACGTCATTTTAATTTCAGTTAGTGTACAACACAGCAGTCGCCATTTATGGATACTTATAGGAATGAAATAGGAAACAGCCGTAAGCTGAATCCTACAGCTGTTGCAAAATTAAAATTCAGTGACTTTTCTCATAAAAAATGGCAGTTTTTTCCCTTAGAGGTAAACTCTAAAAATGTTAAATCCAAAAGTATTGTTTAGTGTATAACATATTGAAAATTATCAGAAAGCCTGTCTAATCACTAAAAAATAAGCCATTTCCTCTAAAAAGCTGTTTATTCTGTGTATGTGAAGCCACTCCTCTCCATTGACATCCAGATCAAACAAAACTGCCTCTGGTCTCCCTTTCCCAAGTACTGCTGACCAGAAGCGTTAGCTTTAGCCGTTACGCTTTCGGCTAATAGTTTATCAGGCTTGCCTTCTAGTGGCTTTGATTACAGGTATTTTAAGTGTTCACGCAAACATAATCTGTTATGTCTTAAGTTTCCTTAAAACGTTTATGGAACGTTCCCCCGGTTACTTAACTGTAACCCTTGTTCCCTGAAGAAAGCGGCGAACGAGATGCTGCACTGCTCAGCGCATGGGGAAACGTCTTGTTCATGAACAGATGTGAATAATGTGTTGTAACACGTCGATAGAATTGACCACGGCCGGTAATATAGCCTCGGGTTGATGACGTCATCGGAGCGCACCCGCAACACGGGGCTATCAATAGATAAGCCCACAGGTGCATCAACAGGACATTTGTCCTGTCTGAAGAGCAGTCCTGGGACATATTCCAGTACGGCAACGCAGCGCAGCATCTCATTCCGCTTTCTAAGGGATCAAGGTTACAGTTAAGTAACCGGGAACGTTCCCTTTCGAAAGCTTCAGTCGATGCTGCGCTGCTCAGCGCATTGGGAACGAGAATACCCACGCCACCGTGCTTGAAAATGTCTGGACCCCTAAGGTTGTGCAGGTGTGCTACCAAACCACAAGAAGGCCTCAGACATTAGCTTGTGATGTTGACTCAAGGACATGAAAGCCCAGAGTAGCATGGACATACAAACTATAAAAATCTTAGGAATGTGTGCGGAGAGGACCAACCTGCCGCATCACAAACCTGTTGTAAGGGGGCACCCCTTGCTAAAGCACTAGAGGAGGGGACCCCCCTTGTGGAGTGAGCTCTAAGACCTATAGGCGAAACTTGACTGCGCGCCTCATAAGCCAAAGCAATAGCCTCCCTCCTGTCCCAGTGAGACATGGTCTGCCCTGGTGGCAGCTGCCTCCTCTGTTACCACCACCATAAACAGACGAACAGTTGGTCCGACTTACGCCACTGGCTAGTGCGGTGGACGTAAGTCTGAAGAGCATGGACTGGACACAGTCTATAAGATTTCTCCTGCTCCGCGTTTGTGAACGGCGGAGGTGCAGAAGGCCTCTTTGAATGAACCGATGTACAGCCGAAAACGGAACCTTAGGCAGGTAATCAGGATGAGGATGCAAAATCACTTTCACGCTCCCTGGGGCAAAGTCTAACCATGATGGTGAGACAGAGCCTGCATATCCCCAGTTCTCTTCAACGAAGTTATTGCCATGAGAAAAAACATTTTTAGAGTCAGAAGTCTATCAGATGCTGATTCTAAAGGTTCAAAGGGGGTTTCAACCAGACCCTCGAGAACTATAGCTAAGTCTTAAGAAGGCATCTTGGTTTTTACTGTAGGCCTCAGTCATCTGGCCCCATGAAGAAAGCGAGAGAGCAGAGGGTGTCTCCGAGTGGCATCCCGTCAATCAAGGCGTGGCAAGCCGAAAGAGCGGCCACATAAACCTTAAGAGTAGCAGGGCATGTGCCTGTTGACAATTTCTCTTGCATAAAGTCCAGAACTGAAGCAATATAGCAGTTGACTGGATCTACATTGTGTACCACACACCACCTGTCAAAGACACCCCATTTACTGGCATAACTCCGTCTGGTGGAGGAAGCCCTAGCACTAAGAATAGTATCAATAACACCTGGCGAAAAAGCCCTGTGTTCCTCAGTTGGTACCCTTCAGGGCCAAAACAGAGATTCCACAGGTCAGGAATGGGATGGAATATCGTGCCCCCTGCCTGAGACAGAAGGTCCCTCCTCTCGGAAATCGCCCATGGCGAGCCGTCGAGGAGAGATATTATCTCTGAGAAACCATACTCTGTTCGGCCAACGTGGCGCTATCAGCAAGGAGGCAAGACCCTTGTGGCGAACTCTGGCTAGGACTCCCGGGAGCAGAGAAACTGTAGGAAACGCATACAGGCACATTTTGGGCCATGTGCGCTTTTCGCATCCAGACCCAGGGGGCTGGGTGACTCAGAGAGAAGTAGAGGGGACATTGCACTGTCTGATGGGAGGTGAAGAGGTCCACCTCCATAAAATTTTCTACAAACCCCCCAAATCTGTTTCATTTCCCCCCGTCGGTAGTGTCTGTGTCTGGACAGTAAATCCGCTCCCACATTCAAATGCCCCGGAATGAAAACTGCCCTGAGTGACAGGAGCTTGTCATGGGCCCAAAAGAAAAATCTGCCTCACTATCTTGTTCAGATTGCGTGGAGCGCAGACCCCCCCCGGTGATTTATATAAGAGACTGTTGCTGTGTAGTCCACCCGTACCAGGACATGCCAGCCTCTCAAATGATGGAGGAAATATTTCAGAGCCAGAAATACGGCCATCAGCTCGAGGCAATTGATGTGCCAATTGAGCTGATGACCCCCCCATTCCCCTTGAGCTGGGTGGCCATCCAAAGCTGCTCCCCAGCCCATCAGGGGGGCATCTGTCGTTAGCAGTCTGCGACGACACGGTGCCCCTAGAGTGGGACCCAAGGCAAGGAACCGGGGTCTGAGCCACAGAGATAGTGTACGAAGCCCGCGGCGCGTCACTTTTATTTGCCTTTGAGGATTGGCTCTTGGATGAAATCCTCTGGCTTTTAGCCACAACTGAAACGTCTGCCGAATGGTCTCGATCCGAGCGGGAGACAGTTGTGACCGCATCGTGATCGAATCCCAAACGATCCCCGAGATAAGTCGTTCTCTGGGCCGGACAGAGAATACTCTTCTCGGTGTTGAGTCTCAACCCCAGAGAAACTAGATGAGCTAACACGATGTCCCTGTGTTGTAGCACCATCTCTTGCGATTGTGCTAGTATCAGCCAATCGTCGATATAATTCAAAATGCGAATGCCCTGGAGTCGTAATGGAGCCAGCGCTGCATCCATGCATTTTGTGTACGTGCGGGGTGGATAAAGGCTAGGCCGAAAGGAAAGAACCCGAAACTGCTATGCTTTGCCCCCGAAAGCGAACCTCAGAATTTCCTGTGTTTGTGGCAAAATTTCTATATGAAAATATGCGTCCTTCAGATTCGATCGGGATGAAACCAATCGCGATGCCGAATCTGCGAAACACGAACGTCTTGACGGTTAACATCTTGAACTTGAGTGCTCTGATTGTACGGTTTAAGCCTCGAAGATCCAAGATTGGACGCACTTCCCCCACCCTTTTTGGGAACCAGGAAGTATATGCTGTTCATAGCCAGACTCTCTCCTTGGAAGAGGAACATGTTCTATGGCCTCTTTACCCAGAAGAGTTTGTAGCACTTGAGACAGTACCTGCATCAGCTCCGGTTTCACGGAAGTGGAGACCACACCGTTGAAATGTGGAGGATGACGAATAAATTGGATCCTTTATGCTATCCGTACTGTGCTCAACACCCACGCAGAAATGCCCGGCAGAAGTTTCCACGCTGCCAGACTCTCTGAGAGTGGTACCAATTTTAATACTTCCTTTTGAGGGGATGTTAGATGTTCCGTGTCCTGAATGATGGCAGGAAACACTGGAACATCTAATATCTCGCTGGAAACCACCCCCCGAGACACAAGAAGCGGCGGGGATGGAGGGGTTTTTTGTGAGGGTAACGGGGCGGGGGGGGGCGAAAAGCTCTCGAGCGCGCCGCACCACCCCGTGAGGGACTACCCCCACCAGCACGGGCGCCAAAGCATCAGGACTTCTTCTTTTTATCAATGAAAGTCCTGAGGTCTGGCTTGAGAGGTTGCTGAGCACGGCGAACCTGTCCCCAATCCCTACGAGGGGGAGCACGGTCCGCTACGCTCTGCTTTTTAACCTCCCTGGTTTTTGAAGGACCGGGGCGAGGCTGGGTGGCTGATGGCCCCTCCCCTTGAGTGCGGCGAGGAAGAAACTGAAACGAATGCTTCTTCATGTTTCTTTACTTCCCCTAAACCTGTCGACGACAGTATTAACCGAATCGCCAAACAGGCCAGATGGAGAGATAGGAGAGTCTAAAAGAAACAAACGTTCCTTCTCTTTAAATGCCCGTCGCAAATTAAGCCACAGATGCCTCTCCGTGCTGACTAAAGCTGACATAGACCAGCCAATGGCACGAGCCGTCTGCTTGGTTGCCCGGATGAGACAAATCTGTGGCCAGACGAAGCTCAGCGAACGCTTCCTCGTCGATTGTACTGCCCACACTCAAGTCCTTCAATAGGTCAGCCTGGTATGCCTGTAACACTGCCATAGTGTGCAGCGCAGCACCAGCCTGACCTGCAGCTTGGTAAGCTTTACCCACTAGCGATGATGTTATTCTACAAGGTTTAGTGGGGAGAGTAGGTTTCTTCACCGAGGATGCAGATTCAGGCGAGCGATAGCTCGCAAGCGCATTCTTCAACCCGAGGCATCTCCGAGTACCCCCGCGACTTTGCATCCACGATAGTTGAAAAACGTCAACGTCGACGGGCACAAAGATTGCGGGAAGTATACAGTTTGCTCCATGACTTCAAACAGTCATCATGGAGGTCCTCAAAAAGGGGAGAGATTGATGTTGGCGGTCTCTCTCTCTCCTACCCCCCGACAGAAACCTATCCTCCAGCTTACTACGATTGGGGGTCTCTTGTTCGCATGGTCAGTCAAGCTGCAGCCTGTCCACCGCGCGAGTAACCACCTTGAGCAGGTCCTCGACCGATTTCCTCTCGCGAGAGGAACGCTCAGAGGCGGGCTGCTCATGGCCCGCGGAGCGCGCTTCGAGATCATCCCTCCTCGTGAACCGAAGAAGCACCGGAGCGCGCTTCGAGATCATGAGAGAGGAGGCGTAGGTCTGGTGACACCGTAAGCGAAAGGGACGGGCCCGTCGCTCGCTTGTCACGCAGATCCGCACGAGAGCCCTCTGACGAAAAGGTGGGTGCAGTCTGAAAATAGTTCAGACGAGCACGAAGCATCTTCACTGAGAGCAGTTCACAATGCTCGCACTCGCCTGTTTCTAAAGCCAGAACAGCGTGCTCTTGCCCCAAACAAACAAAACAGTAACCAGCTCATACATAGGACGAGAGCATGGAGGAACACAACACTTACCGTTTCGTTGGCCCTACGAAGATCTGTAGCATACAAAAAGAATCTTCCTGACGCACACATGCACAGAATGATCTTCTGAAGACAAAAGACCTGTTGATGCACCTGTGGCTTATCTATTTATAGCCCCATGTTGCGGGCGCGCTCCGATGACGTCATCAACCGAGGCTATATTACTGCCGGGTCAATTCTATTGACGTGTTACACACATTATTCACAGCTGGTCACGAACAAGACGTTTCCCAATGCGCTGAGCAGCGCAGCATTGACTGAAGCTTTCGAAAGGGAACTGCTTGGTAAAAACATCGGATGTGTAAAATTACATTAGATCCATGCATTACTGTAGGTCTTAATATAGGCCGTCTTTCTTATAACCGTTAATCTAACAATAAAAGAAAAGAGGGAATAACTCGCTGCTCTTGATTGAACTGCTTTTGTACTTTTTTAATAGGCCTAATTAATTGATTTGTAATGAACACACTAAGGGGATTTTTTACACGTTTTTATTATTTGTTTTTCTAACGTGAATGCTTTTGTTTTAGATTTATTCAGTTCAATTCAAGTTTATTTGCATAGTGCTTTTTAACCCATACAAATTGGTTGCTAAGCAACTTTACAGAAAAATTCAGTTTTCTACAACATTTAGTAGTAGCTTATCAGTGGTGACTTCAGTTTATGTACATAAGGCAGAAATGTACGGAAAGATCAATTAAAGACATTATCAAACAGACGATGAACACTATTAAGAGCAATTATTATATGATTTAATCAAACTTATAGCAAAATTTGTAGATGTAAATTACAAAAGGTAGCCTAATAGAGTTTATTTGTTTCTTTCATATATTTGTTCTACTGCAATATTTTTTTTTTTTTTTTTTTTTTTTGTATAGACTATGTTCTTATTTATAATAACCAAGATACAATAGAAATAGCTATATTAATATAGTAATTATTATTAAGAAAAGAAGTGGAGGAAAAGATTAAATGTTGCTAGGTGATTTTGTCTTGGAACCTTCAGAAAACTTTAACTTGATTTTTCTCAGAATTGAGTTTGCTGACTTTTTTGACTTCAAAAGGGTGTAGCTCGGTCATTTTTCATCTGATTCCAAGTCTGAAATTTTGAAGGCCTTTTAAAGAAGAATGTGAAATGTGAAAAATAACTGATTTTTAAAAACTTGCTCATTGTGACTGATTTTGCCAGCACAGTTCACAAGTGTTTTATAAATAGTATCTTCTCTCTTTGTGCAGCCATGGGTAAAGTTAAGTATTTCTGGGATAACCCACAAAAAGTAGGCAGTCTAGTCACTGACAAAGATGGCAGTAAATACTACCGGGGGCCGGGTTACGGTACCAGCAATTACATCACACATGATCGTCTGAAGAGTCGAAGCTTCATTAAGGGACACGATGTCATCTTCCTCCTCTCCCTTGAAGGTGTGCAGTTCTTATTCAATACCAGTGAAATTCTTATGAAATATGACAAGAGATTTAAATTTCAACTTCATCAATAGATGTGACTGGACTTTTGAAGACCAAGAGACCAAAAATCAGAGACCTGGGATTAGAGATTGATGACCGTGATGCAGAGAAGGAGCCAGAGAGACAGATGGTAGTATGTATCCAAATACCAGTTTTCTCCTCCCATACTTGATCATTGTAGGGCTACCATTATTCATTATTAAGTGTAAATGGATAACTCCCATTTAGTGCTGGAGAGTAACTAGTTACATGTAACAGAATTACGTAATTTAATTACAAAATAAATGTAACTGTAATCAAAATGTGTAATTAAATAACAGTTACCTATGAAAATGTTAACAATAACAAAGGGGTTATCTGAATATTTTCACACACATACATATTATTGACTTCTCTAAAATATGAGACACCAGTGTTTCAGGAGTTTAGGACACAGAATAGGACAAATTATTTATTTCCTATTTAGGGTTATGTATGCATTATATTTTTTTAAGATTTGTTAACTGTTTTTTTCTTTTCCAAGGAATCATTAGATATCAGTGTTTCCTGCCATAGATATGTAAAGATTTGATTTCAAAAACAGTATCATAGCTATTAAATGGTTTCTTATTATAATTTTAAATCTGTATTTAACCTCAGAAAAATCTCAAAGTAAAAAGAAGTGCTAAAGTCAGATTTTGTGTCAGCTGTGCTTTAATATTAAATCATTATAACCTTAATTCAAGTGACGAAGGATTTTGAAAGTCTGACAGTAATCAGTGTTGAGTACTACTGAAAGATTAACCCTGCCTGTTTTAAGTGTTTGAAAATGATTAACCATTGAAAACATTAGAAATGTATTATCAGAAATAATCAAGTCATAATCAGAAACATTACTTTAATAAAGCAATTGAAATAGATACACTATTTATTACATTTTAAGTAGGTTAACTTGTAATCTCTAACCTATTACATTTCCAAATTAACCTTCTCAGCACTGCTCCCGTTAAACTGAATTTTCTCTTGCAGAACCCCAGAGTTCTGGGTCCATGGACTAAAAGATCCCCATGAGATGCAGGATACATCAAGATGCCTCAATGGAAAGAGAGAGAGAGAGAGAAAATCTTTCCAGAATTGTCCAGATTGTGTCTTAATTACTGAGCTGCAGCTGCTGAATCATAACTTGCATTAAACTATTCTCAAGAAACGTTATTACTAGATTACAAGCATTTATCATGTTCATTGCCTCCTTAAGGTGAATTTCTTCTTGTATTCCTCATTTGTAAGTTGCTTTGGATAAAAGTGCCTGCAAAATGAATAAATGTAAAAGCATCAAAAGAAGTATTCAACCATTAATGCTCCCACAGTTTAGTAGTGGTATGTTGTAGTCTGTAACAAAGTGCTATATTATAAATAATTGTAATGTAATTTACATTCCTGAATTTTCAAGAGATGCAGCTGTCCACGTGGGCGGCACTGCTCTATATGAGAAACATCACATTCTCTGATAGTCCATGACCTGCTTTGTCATCCTGCATGCACTCCAGCAGAAGGTTAATCTTATTCTGGTCAAACTCCTCGTCCTGGCCTTTGCTAATGTGAGTTAGAAGATCAGCACACCACGGACTGAGACCGGGTCACCTTAAAGGACTTCAGTAGAGCTGCCTTGAAGACTTTCAATCTAAATAGGTCAAGTAAATCCATATCTATCATATCTCCATATCTAATGTGCGGTTAGCAGTGTTGGGGAGTAACTAGTTACATGTAATGGTGTTAAGTAATTTAATTACAAAATAAATGTAACTGTAATCAGTTCATCAGTACTAAGAAAAAAATTTTGAATATAATTACAGTTACTTATGAAAATGTTAACGATTATGAAGGGAATTACATTTGAATATTTACACACATCCACATACAGATTTGACTGATTTCTTTCCCCAAATTGCATGACTGTTCGAGGACATAGGGCCCTTATAATATCCGTGATGGGGAAAACACAGTCTGCTTCGTAGAATCAACTCATAAAAACGCTAACTCCTGTAGCCTAACACGGACAGAATATGCCACATTTTGTACGAATAAATCATAAAGTGGGTCAGTACACTTGAATCAAAAACTCGATATGCCGCTAGACAATATGAATCCTGCACCTTCTGAAATTCAGTCGAAAACAGGCCATCACTAGAAATCGGAAAAACCCCGACAACCTCCCAGCCGACTTGCACCCCAATTTTTAATATACAGTTTATATATAGTAGTATATATAGTATATATATATAAATATATATATATGATATATATATATATAAGAGTGATAGGATATAGAAAGCTATATATATCTATATATATATATATTATATAGTATATATATATATATATATATATCGTATATATTTGCAATTCCCGAATGTAAGCGATTATTTCCGAATACGCCACTCGATAATGAATCTCTATAATAAATCATGAATCGGTTAGTCGTGACTGGTAATGCTTCGCCTCGCGCTCTCAGCGCCTCCGCTAAACGACTTGGATACGAGTAATCAATGCGAGAGCGAGAATGTAGTGGACTGTGGAAGCGCACAGGTGGAGCAGAGAAGCAATACTGTTCAGGGCTTCAAGTGCAGGTCAGTTTCATCTGCTGTTGTAGTTTTGTCTTAGGTTAAGGCAGCAGCAAGCCCCATTGCTCACCATCCACTCAAAAATACTGTATCAAGGACATCATTATACTATTGTAATGTTTACTGTGGTAATTTAGCAGAAAAATCATAATATTCTATAAACTAGGTTTTAGGGGGAAAAACTATGGGCACACAACAGCAACACCCCTTAAGAAAATTTAACATGATTTATACTAATAAAGCCAAAGATTATTAGTTACTATTGTTAAACCATGGTAACCACAAATTAAAAATTAATTCACAAATTAATATATTTTAAAAAAAAAAAAAATGGTAATCCATTTGCCAAAAAAAAAAAAAAAAAAAAAAAAAACATGGTTACTGTACTTTTACTATAATAAAAGCCTGGTTAATTTTTGTAAGGGACTCGTGTTCAGTATTAGGATTTTTCTATAAAGATATTGTAGTGATGTACTAGTTTTGACATGTATGGGCAATTTAGAAAGTAGTTTTGTTAAATCTTGAGTATTAAAGGGCTTTAAATACCCACATGTCGTTTCACTACCCGTAAAAGCTTTGTTTGTCTTCGGAAACACATTTAAGATATGTTTGGCTAAAACCGAGGAGGGCTTGAGACTGGTCCCAATAGACTGCCAAGTAAATAGCAGTGTCAAGGTCCAGGAAGCCATCGTCAGAAAAATACTCCATCTCCCATCATTGATTTCATCCGTAAACATTATTAAGCGGAACCAAGAATTACTTTGTACACGAAGAAGAAAAACAAAAATAAAGCGCCTTTTATTCACATTCCTCTCCTCTGTTTCAAGCTCCAATTAGTAGCTAAGAGCCATTTTGACAAATCTGGGCTGATTAGCCCAAAGCTCGTAAGCCTAAGTTCGTAAAGTCCACGTCGTACAAACTGATCTTAATATTACGGTCCTGTTCCCAAGCATCGTAACTTAAAGGGTTAGTTCAGCAAAATTTTAACTCTCTCATCTCTTCAAGTCATTAATGACTCACCCCTCACTGTCGTTTCCAAACCCGAAGACCCTCCGTTCATCTGCTTCGGAACACAGTTAGATTTTTAGATTTAGTCCAGAGCTGGCTGTCCCCCATTGAAAATGTATGTACGGTATAGACTAAAGTGTACACTCGCCGCACGTCCATAAAGGTAATAAACACATCATCAAAGTATTCCATGTAGACAATCAGAGGGTCCGTTGGAGAAATTTATCAGAAGCAATCGAAAATACTTATTGGTCCAAAAATAAAAAAAACACTTATGAACTTAGTTCTGCTTTTTCTTCTCTTCTGGGTCTGTTGTGAGTGCGTTCACAACACTGTAGTGACGC
>NC_056575.1:18920989-18921316 GCF_018340385.1 Cyprinus carpio
AATGTTAACGATTACAAAGGGGATTACATTTGAATATTTACACACATCCACATACAGATTTAAATGATTTCTTTCCCAAATTGCAATGACTGTTCTGAGACATAGGGCCTTATAATATCCGTGATGGGGAAAACACAGTCTGCTTCGTAGAATCAACTCATAAAAACGGAACTCCTGTAGCCTAACACGGACAGAATATGCCACATTTTGGACGAATAAATCATAAGTGGGTCAGTACACTTGAATCAAAACTCGATATGCGCTAGACAATATGAATCCTGCACGTTCTGCGTGTCTGTGGAAATCAGGCGATGACTGGCCATCGGG
>NC_056575.1:18923703-18924306 GCF_018340385.1 Cyprinus carpio
ACGTCAACAGTCACAGCAGTCGCGTTCACAACAGACCCGGAAGAGAAGAAAATGATGAATAAAGTTGTAATTTTTGATATTTTTGGAACAAAATGTATTTTCGATGCTTCAATAAATTCTAACAGACCCTCTGATGTCACATGGACTACTTTGATGATGTTTTTATTACCTTTCTGGACGTGGACAGTATACCGTACATACATTTTCAATGGAGGGACAGAAAGCTCTCAGACTAAATCTAAAATATCTTAAACTGTGTTCCAAAGATGAACGGAGGTCTTACGGGTTTGGAACGACATGAGGGTGAGTCATTAATGACATAATTTTAATTTTTGGCTGAACTAACCCTTTAAGTAGCACTTGAGAATCATTGTAGATCTACGAGTGCTCTGGAGTAATCGTAAAGCCCTAAGTGCATCGTAAGAAGACAGATTATGCGGTCACCTGCAGGACAACCGGCAGATTACACCTTTAACTTTATTCAAGTGCAATGTGATTATAATATAAAGATTTGATTGTACTTTATTGTGCACTTTATGACTTGTTTTCTTTATCTTTTTATTAATTTATAAATTAAATAATTAAAAGGGGCAGAAAAAAATA
>NC_056575.1:18924435-18925668 GCF_018340385.1 Cyprinus carpio
TATTATATCCAAGTTGTCTGTCTGGAACGCAGCATTAGGTTAACGTCAATAAACGATCGTGTAATACAATTATGAACCATTCTATAAGGTGACATTTCAGCACTTGACAAAACGGATAGCGACTCCTAAATAGCACTTAAACCACAGCTACGTGCAATTGCTTTACGTGCATTGTTGGGAAACGCACAAGAAACAATAACGAACGATCGTAAAATTACTCGTAGAAAACGCTCTTAAGCGCTAAGATCAATCGTTATCGAGAAAACCGGCCCTGAGCAGCAGGCAGCGTATGCTCTTCTGTGTCAGCCGCAACACATTTTTATACGTGTATTTACGCTTTGGTTTGAATGAAAACAGCACATCGGCGCAGCGAGGCTGACACCGAAGAGACACAGAGGAGAGGAATAGTTGAATAAAGTCATTATTTTTGATTTCTTCGTGTACAAAAAGTATTCTCGTCACATGAGACTGTAAGGAACCCTTTACTTTTCACAGATGGACTATTCTGAGGATGCTTTTCATACTTTTCTGGACCTTGACAGTGTATTTATTTGGCAGTCTATGAGACTGTAAGGAACCCTTTACTTTTCCTCCGGGTCGGCAGGTGGCGCCTCTCACCTGACTCCTGCTGAACACTACCACTCATTATGCCTGATGCATCACACCTGTATCTTGCCCTATTTAAGTGTGTTTGTGCCATGCCTTATTGTTCAGTCTTGAGCCTATGTTACCTTTTACAAGTGAAGTCTGTTAAAGTTAAAGTTTAAGTTTTTGGACCCTTGTGTCTACTTTTCTTTGTACTGTTTCTTGGAAGCCCGGCTTCTCTTGTTTTGTTGTACCTTTTATTAGTAAAGATAGTTTTTTTTTGTTGAAGATCCACGACTCCTTGCTGTTTGATCACCTCTGCTCTTGGATTCATTGAGTGGGGAGTTAGCTCACTCCGTTAACTCAGTGACTTTGAACACAACAGACCCGGTTTCAATCCCCACCTAGAACAGCCGCATTACAGAGACAGTCTCAAGCCTCCTGGTTTTCATCCAAAATATCTTAAATTGTGTTCTGAAGACGAACTAAGCTTTTACGGGTTTGGAACGACATGGGGGTAAGTGAATAATGACAAAATTGTCATTTTGTGGTGGAGTAACCCTTTAAAGTCATGAGAGAAATAGATATCAGGGCAAAATAAAGAGACTGAAAAGACTTTTATTTTGCATGTACCCAACCTAAAGATTT
>NC_056575.1:18925761-18952960 GCF_018340385.1 Cyprinus carpio
AGGGTTGCGCCCCTCGTGGAAATTAATGGTGCAGACATGTGGTTTTTATTTACTACACAGGCCTACTGATGCTAGCAGTGTTTTCAGCCTCTGCTGCCTCAATATACGAGTACATGAACATATAAACATAATCTCTAGCACGCGTGGTTTATTTACAGCTCTGCTGCCTCAATATACGCAGTACATGACACATAGAAACATAGCTCTAGCCTGCTCTGAGTCACCTCATCCAAGAATTTATTGACTTTTAGTTGAGACAACATATAATCAATCGAATACAAGTGAATGGCAAAAATGTTTCAAAAAGACACCAATGTTTCATGAGTTTTAGTAGCACCGCAACGGACATGCTTATTAGATAACCGTATCTGACGCTGATGTATAAATACTTTTATTATTATTATTGTTTCCTATTAATTAAACGCATTATTTTTCCAAACCTCTTGTTATGCAGTGTTTCCACTGTAGTTATCACATGTGCAAAAGATCATTGGTTTCAAAAAAACAGTATCAGTAAACCATTGTTTTTTTTTTTTTTTTTTTATGATTTTTATGTTAATCTGCATTGAACCTCTGTCAGATCAATCTCAAAGTAAAAGCCAGATAGCTTAAAGTCTGATCTTGTACATGTGGAATTGTGTTCAAATATTTGGATCATCTTAATTCAAGCCATGAAGGATTTTGAAAGTCTGACAGTGTTGAGCAGTACAGTAAGGTTGACAGTCACTGTCACATGTACAGGTTAAACTAAACCTGCACGGCCTGCTCTTCACATACATTTTGACTGAAATGTCAAGTACAACAATCACCACATATATATCATATTAGGTTAGGAGCACTTAGTATCAATAATTAAGAATTCACAATCCTGAGAGGGGGGAAAAAAACCACTACTAAACTGTGTTTAAACTGACGTTCTAGTTACCCAACCAATAGGACAGAAAACCTACAGGTTGGAGTAAGGGCTAGCTCACATAGAGAAATCAAGGTAGAATGATTCTACATCCCTACTGTTTTTCACTTCTGTGAAATCATAAGGTGCTCCTAGTCCTCGCGCTCCCTTCCTTCGAGCATATTTTCTTCGCACAAACAAACAACAGTTATCTTTAGATAGTGCAGAAGATAAAAACGCACGCGAAAATCAAAATGAATGAGTCTACCTACCATTTTATCTTACGTGAAATCATAAGGGTCAGAGTCCTCTCCTTCATTGAGTATGTCCACAACAAACAACTGCTCATAAAGAGCCCATGCGAGGCACTGGCCAATTGGGTGTGTTGCACAGGTCAGCTCACATTAACCCTGAATCAATGCAAATGTGTCCGCCTGGATGGCTAACTGTCTAATGTCCCCAAAACACATTGATATAGGCGATGTCTCAGTGATTTGTTGGACTCTAGGGGTTTGTAGCCCAACTCTGACCTACCTGCAAAACCGCATTGGGTCCTAAACGTGCCAAACGATTTGAATAACTCCTGGCATGACTAGACAGTTCAGCTCCCACAACGTTCCACTACGGTCAAACCCTGGAATCTTTAACTGTAGTGCATGGCCAAAGGGGGTAGACACAAAAGAAAATTGTGAATAACAGTATCAGTTTTCTTGGATGTGAATGATTGCATGCCTTTTGAAATAAGTAACCTGCATGCGTTCAAGGTGTCAGCTTCAGGCATCTAGCCCTATCGATGGATTTTACATCATGCGGCTTTGGCCGTGAGTCTTTAGACATAGACATACATGCGTCTCCAGAGCTCCGCGGTCACAACCATCATCTGCTGGGAATGGTTTACAGTGCAGTCTAAATCAAAACCCAGCAATCAAGAGTAACAATAACATGAAAAAGCAACCCCACGTTTTATACACTTTAAATTGGACTCTACAGACCCTGGGGTGGATCACTGTTGACTGTGATCTGGCTCATGTATACATCTAATACAAAATAGGAATACCTCCTCTGCTATGTAGGTCTGATGCCGCATCCGTGTCAGGACAGGCTTCACCAGCATGCGGGACGTGGATTGTACCGCCATGAGTAACTCCATTCTAACTTTACCATTCTCCCCCCTGTAAATGTTTCACAGAAAAAGGGTAATCACAGAAAACCAACTGAATTATGGTAGCCGACCTGTGTTACACAACGTCTATAATGAAACCACCAAGTACTGAGATTTATAAATCACAAGATGAAAGAACAAACCTTTTTCTTCATATATGGCCACTCTATCCGACATTGTCTTGTTTGCTCCTTAGATCTGTAGCTCCGTGCGTGCTGCGGGTGGGTGCTTTCGTGATGTTTGGGTCCGCGACTGGGAACACATCTACTGTACTCACACAGTTGGCATTGGCTGTTGATACAGACATGACAGAAAGAGAGCAAAAGCTAACTAAAAACTTCTGAAGCCTGAAAAATGATAACATGAAATGGTACTACTCCGCTCAAATGTGGGATGAAGCATTCCAAGTGTCACAGTAGGAAGATAAATATTAAATATTTTTAGATAGTTTATACAACATAGACATTAAAAAAAATCAAAAATGTTTTGATTCTTAAAAATAGTAAATGTGGAAACAGTGAATTTTTTTCACGGATACTTTACGGGTATGTAAGTACCATAGCAACTGCTTCTGAAATAACTGCTCGGGTCTTATAGATATATAAGTATTTATACAATTTTAATAGTATCATCTCACTTATGATCGGCATATTCTATCATGGGATCAATCTGATCAAAATAAAGTCGGTCTATAATTAGCATCAAACAAACAAGTCATATATTATATATATATATACTCTATATATATATGCCTTATATATTATATATGTATATATATATATATGTATTCCTATATATGTATATATATATATATATATATTCCCATATCTGTATGTATATATATATATATATATATATGTAGATGAATTGCATCAATCTAATTATAATCTATAAGACCTTTATGCTGTATATACTTATATATATATATGTATATATTCCCATATGTATATATATGTACTTCCCCCTATATATATATATTATATATGTATATATATATATATGGCATATATATATATGCCTATATATATATATATATATGTATATATGCATTCCCACTATATATATATATATATATGTATATATATATATATATATATATATATGTATAGCCTATGTATATATATATACCTGTATATATATATATGTATATATATATATATATGCCCATATGCTCTTCCCCCTATTGCTATATGCCTCCTTATATATATATATATGTATATATATATATATGCCTTATATGCCTATACCTATATATATAAGTGCATATATATATGTATACACTATATATATATGTATATATATGCCTATATGCTTCCCCTTGCCCCTATATATATATGCCCTATTCCCCCTAAACATATAAATATGTATTCCCACTATGTGGCCCATATATATATGTATATCCACTACTATGTATATATATATGTATTCCCCTATTGTATGCGTATATATATTCCCCTATGTATATATATGTATATATATTGTATATATATTCCCCTGTATATATATATATTCCCCCTATGTATATATACTATATATATATTATTCCCCCATATATGTATATATATATATAGCCCCCCTATGCCACTATATATATATGTATATGTATATATATATGTATATATATATATATATATGTATATATATATATATATATATATATATATATATATATGCTATATATATATATGCATATTCCCCCTATGTATATATGTATATATATATATACCTATATATATGTATATATGTACTATGTATATATATATATTCCCACACTGTGTATATATGTATATATATATATACTATATATGTATATTATATATATATATGTATATTCCCTGTATATATATATATGTATATATATATATTCCCACTATTTATGCCTATATATGCCTATATATATGTATATATATATGTATATATATATATGTATATATATATATATATGTATTCCCACTATATATATATATGCCCCTTGCCTTATATATATATATATATATATATTCCCCTATATGTATATATATATATATATATATATTCCCCCTATATATATATATATATATATATATATATATATATATATATGTATATATGTATTCCCCACTGCCTATATATGTATATATATATATATATGTATATATATATATATGCCCCTACTGCCCCTGTATATATATATGTATATATATATATATATATATATATATATATATATATATATATTCGGGGCAGGCAGAGAGAATCACGTCGGTATAAAACATCCAAGATCGACAGGCGGACCAAACACAGGGATGCGAAAACGTCGGAAAAAGCTAGACAGGACTAACAAGACTCACAATGAGGTTCTTTCTTCTATGAATTTATTGGTAGTTTGCCATCATGGTGCATTCCACCATCTACTGGCTGAGGTGTGCTCAAATTGGGAGTCATCATTAAAAACAAAAAAACAAAAAAAAAAAACACAACTTATCTCCTATCGGACCAACGTCAAGCTGTCAGTGGCGCTGCGTGTTCAGCTCTCGCTTCCACTGAGCTCCTAGCCTGTTTCGCTTTGCAAAAAAAAAAAATCTACTTGCTATGTTGGGTTTTCTTTAAGACTTCTTGCTAACTGACCTAACTGTCCTTGTGGGTGGCACACCAATGCCTTCCTACTGTGTACGAGTCTTTATTTTACCTCCTACTTCACTTTTTCCCTTTCTCTAGTGGATTGTGTACAATCTATATAGTCTATGTTTTCTATTTGATATTTCTCCACAGTTTTTACTATAACCCGGGACTTGCACTGCATCTATTTTGTGTATATAAGTATTATATCTTTTTTGTGCGCCCTCCGTCCCCCTGTTCTTATATCTATTATATGTAATCCTTGATTTACTTGTTTAATTCTTACCTATTATGCTTATGTTTATGAGATTGAGGAGGGGATCTTATTTTCTTTTTAACTTTTGTATGCTTTTGCATCATTTAGGACTTTTCCCAACAATCTCATTTTTTCCTCTGGTTCTTGTTGCCTCTATGCTTAATTTTGTTTGTTCTGAGGGGGACTTTTTTTATAATTCTATTGAGGATTCTTCATAATTTACTTTTTTGATCTACTTTACTTGCTTTCTGTTTCCTGCTCTCTTTTTATATCGTTGAATTCCATAATATGCTATATTCACCTTACACTCCTTTCTTTTTATTACTTCTTATTCTTATGGACGTTATTTCTGGCGTTTAATAAATGACTTTGCAATTACCGACCCGTTTTTTTTTAGGGGGCGAAAGGGAGAAATTCGGGGGAAGCACAAACTTTAATTTTGAAGATTATAGGGGGGAAGAAATAAAAAAAATGGAGTGGGCAGGAAGCCATTAAAATGGCACCCCCCCCCCACAGGGGAGGGGGGGAGTTTTTATTATACTCAATTTTAAATAATTTATATTACTAATTTTTAATGTACTATTTTTAATTGGGCAATTTTTTTTTTTTATTTTAAAATTTTATATGTAGGGGGCGGGATTGAGGGGGTGGAGGGAGAAGGGGAGATAAGTTATTCTAGAGGATATTATTGAATAATTTTTAATATTATGCAAAAATGGTTATTAAAATTCGAGGGTGTAAAGGGGAGGAGGAATAAAATTTTTTTACAATAAATATAAAAGTTGAATAGTTTATATTAATGGGAGGAGGGGAGAGAGGGCTTTTGCATTAATTATTTATTAATATCAAAAGGAGAGGAAGGGGCGGAATAGATATATTATGAATTTTTATATGCTCATGTAGGGAGATATAATTTGATTAAATTTTTAATTACTAAATGTATCTAAATTTTAATATCCATTTAAAAAATGAAAAAAAAGGGAAGGGGGGGGGGGCGCGAACTATTAAGTTATTTATTCATTTTTACTTTATCAAACAAATTATTTAATGCGAAGGGGGAAGGGGGGAAGGGGGAGCGGGATGCGAAGGGAAGAAAGAGGCGGAGGAAGGGCCACCAACAAACCGGCAAAAAAGGGGAGTTTTATATTGTCTAGGATTTTATGTTTATTTAATATGACCCCACCCAACACCCCCCCCCCACACACCCACCACACCCCACAGTGTTTATTTAAATGAGGGGTATAATCTGTCTATATATTTCATTAAAAAATTAAATAATAAATTTGTCAAATTTTTATTTTTTCTTATACAAATTTTTTTGTTTTTGTTTTTTTTAAATGAAATAATTTATTTCTGTTCTTAGCGCGATAATGGAGTTTCAACCACAAGAGTTGTCATTAGTTCAATCAAATGAAATAAAAAATTATAGGTTTTTCTTTTCAATGCTTAGGAAAAAAAGGAGAACAACATAAAGAGGGAAATTTTTTTATTAGACTTACTATTCTGTTTATAATTTGTATATTTTAATCATTGTATTGAGGGGGGGATGTTTTTAGGGAACAATTTTTATAGGGGAAGGGGCGGGGATTGAAATTTTTTAAACAATCAAAATATTTAGCATTTAAACATTGATTGGATGATTATATGCTACATATTTTTTTATATTACTTGCATGTTTTACACACACGGAGGGAGAAAGAGGGAACGGGAAGCAGGGAGAGGGGAGAGGAAAGAAGGAGGAGTAAAGGGAAGGGAAGAGCAGGAATAATGAAATTAGGCAACCCCCCTGGAGAATTAATTTTTTTTTTTTTATTTTTTTTTTTGTTTCTGATTCTTTTTTTGATAGAGAAGAGAATATTCATTAATATTAAAACACAAATAAAAATATATATTAATAATATATATAATATTTAAATAAAAATGATTAAAAATGTTACATTAAATATTGTAAAAAAATGGGGGGGGAAACACACCCCACACAACCCAATTGATATTTTTTTTTATACTTATATTCCCATATATATATATATTCCCCCATATATATATATATTCCCCCTATTATATATATATTCCTATGCTATATATGTATATATATATTCCCACTATATATATATATATATATATATATATATATATATATATATATATATATATATATATATTATATATGCCTATATATATATATATATTCCCCTTGCTATATATATATGCCTTCCCACTATATATATATATATATGTATATATATATATATATATATATATATATATATATATATATATATATATATATATATATTCCCCACTATATATATATATATATATATATATATATATATACATTATATATCCCCCTATATATATATATATATATATATATATTCCCTATATATATATATATGTATATATATATATATATATATATATATATATATTCCCCTATATATATATATATATCCCACTATTATATATATATATATGCCTATATATATATATATATATCCCCCACACCCCTATATATATATATTCCCCCTATGTATATATATCCCTATATATATATATGCCTTCCCTATATATATATATATATATATGTATATATATATATATGTATATATATATATATATATATATATATATATTCCCCATATATATATATATATTCCCACTATTATATATATATATATATATATATATATATATATATTCCCACTATATATATATATATATATATATATATATGTATATATATATATATATATATATATATATATATATATATATATATATTCCCCCCTATATATATGTATATCTATATATATGCCTTACCACTATTATATATATATATATATATATATATATATATATACATATATATATATATATATA
The DNA here is from genome assembly GCF_018340385.1 of Cyprinus carpio. Taxonomy (NCBI): domain Eukaryota; kingdom Metazoa; phylum Chordata; class Actinopteri; order Cypriniformes; family Cyprinidae; genus Cyprinus; species Cyprinus carpio. Next base: position 18,933,553 of record NC_056575.1, read on the forward strand.
TACTTATATATATATATATATATATATATATATATATATATATATATATATATATATGCTATATATATATATATATATATATATATATATATATATATATATATTCCCCTTTATATATATATATATATATATATATATATATATATATATTCCCTATATATATATATATATATATATATATATATGTATTTATATATATATATTCCCCTATATATATATATATATATGTATATATATATATATATATATATATGTATGTATATATATATATATATATATTCCCACTATTATATATATATATATATATATATTCCCCTATATATATATATATATATATATATATATATATATATATATATTTATATATATATATATATATATATATGCTATATATATATATATATATATATTCCCACTATATATATATGTATTCCCCCCCCATATATATATATATATATATATATTCCCATATATATATATATATATATATATATATATATATCAAAAGTTTTTAACACCCAGTCAAAAGTTTTTAACACTTATCTATATATATATATATTCCCATATATATATATATATATATGTATGTATATATATATATATATATATATATATATTCCCACTATATATATATATATATATGTATATATATATGTATATGTATGTATATATATATATTCCCATATATATATATATATATATATATCCCCTATATATATATATATATATATATATATATATGTATATTCCCACTATATATATATATATATATATATATATATTCCCCTATATGTATATATATATATTCCCCTATATATATATATATATATATATATATTCCACCTTATATATATATATATATATATATATGTATATATATTCCCATATATATATATATATATTCCCATATGTATGTATATATGTATATATATATATATTTATCCCTATATTATATATATATATATTCCCACTATATATATATATATATATATATATATGTATATATATATATATATATGTATATATATATATTCCCCTATATATATATATATATTCCCTATGTATATATATATATATATATATATATATATTCCCCCTATGTATATATATATATACTATATATATATATATGTATATATATATATATATATTCCCATATGTATATATATATATTCCCACTATATATATATATATATATATTCCCACTATTATATATATATATATATATATATTCCCACTATATATATATATATATGTATTCCCCTACTATATATATATATATGTATATGTATATTGTATATATATATATTCCCACTATATATATATATATATTCCCTACTATATATATATATGTATATATTCCATATATATTATATATATATATTCCCCTATATATATATATATTCCCCCCTATTTATATATATATGTATTCCCATATGTATATATATATATATATTCCCCTATTATATATATATATTCCCACTATTATATATATATGTATATATATATGTATATATATTATATATATATATATTCCCTTCTCTTATTCCCCCCTATTGTATATATATGTATTCCCTGTGGTGTGTATATGTGTGTCGTGTTGGGAATGTGTGTGTGTGTGTGTGTGTGTGTGTATATGTGTGTGTGTTTGTGTGTCACGGCACGGTAGAGAGCGCCATGGAAAAAACAGGGTCTGGGTCCAAGTGCAGGAAAGCACCTTTCTTTTAATAAACAAAAAGCCAACAAGGCAAAACAAAATAGGTTCAAACTCGGTGACAGCTAATCAACATCACATAAAACTAGACACATACTAGCAAATCGAAAATACAATTCGCGATTTCACAATTAACAATTAATTCAGACGGCAGAGTGGTAAGTGAGAGAGAATATCTAGTCCGTGACAATGGGCACCGGTGATGGGGTATGAGTGGGTAAGACAGGTGTGTAGAAGTAAAGGTAATGAGTCCGGGTGAATGGGAAAATGGTGCCTCTGGTGGTGAGAGGGAGAAACACGGGTTCCAGGAGTTCATGACAGGACCCCTACTCCTAAGGGAAAAAACGGAAAAAATTCCAGATGTTTCCAGAGCTTCCAACCAGGGGAACAGCCATGCAGGGGCGGAGCAGGGGGAGGGACGGGGGTCCAGGTCTGTGTGTCAGCGGGGGACCTGGGGACTGAGGCAGAGTCAGCGGGATGGGGACCCAGGGCAGGACCAAAGTACTAGCCGACTCAAGCAAGTGGTGGGCTTCTGTGTAGCTGCCCGCCACCCTGCAAAAACCAGAAACAAGCCCCACCGGCTCTAAATGATCATGAGCGGGCTCCATCGCCTTGGAAAGGCCAGAAGTGAGCCCCGCCACCTTGGGGGGACCACGAGCAGCCACCGCCGCCTCGGGGGAGCCGTGAGCGGCCACCGCCGCCTCGGGGGGATCCTGAGTGGCCACCGCCGCCTCTGGTGCTTTCTGAGCGGGTAAGCAGGTGTGTGGAGTAAAGGTAAATGAGTCCAGGAGAATGGGAAATGGCGCCCTCTGGTGGTGAGAGGGAGAAACCACTGCGGATCCAGGACTCATGACAGGACCCCCCTCTAAGGAACGGATTCCAGATGTGTCCAAGAGCGGTCACAACCAGGGGACCTGATGCCCAGCCGCCTCGGGGGGATCCTGAGGGCCACCGCTGCGACGGGGGTCCGGGAGCGGCCCCGCACCCGAATCATGGCGATGAATAGCAGTGGCGGGCCCCCCCACCCCCCCCCCCCCCCAACCCGCGTGATATTACCCCCTGCCCCCCCACGCGCAGAGTCGTGCGGTCCGGAGTGACACCGTCCGACCTCAGGGGGGACTTGATGGCACCGCTGCCTCGGTGGAATACTGGCGGCCCACAGCCGCATTGGTGGGGATCTTGAGTAGCGGCCAACGCTGCCGCCTCTGGGGGGAATCCTGAGCGGCCACCGACCGCCTTAGGCGGGATCCTGAGCGGACCACCGGCTCTTAAATGATCATGAGCTGGCTCCATCGACCTGGGGAAAGGGCCAGAAGTGAGCCCAGCAACTTGGGGGGGAACTACGAGCAGCCCACCGCCGCCTCGGGGGAGGTGAGCGCGCCACCTCGCTGCCTCGGGGGGATCCCGTGAAGTGGCGCCACCGCCGCCTCTGGTGCTTTCTGAAGCGGGTCAGCAGGTGTGTGGAGTAAAGGTAAATGAGTCAGGAGAATGGGAAATGGCGCCCACTTTGGTGGTGGAGGGCGAAACATGGGTTCCAGACTCATGACAGGACCCCTCCTCAAGGAACGGATTCCAGATGTTCCAGAGCGTCCAACCAGGGGAACTGCCACCGCCGCCTCGGGGGGATCCTGAGCGGCCACCGCTGCCTCGGGGGAGCCGTGAGCGGCCACCGCCACCTCTGGGGGGCCGTGAGCGGCCACCGGCCGCCTCTGGGGGGCCGTGAGTGGAACACCGACGCCTTGGGGGGATCTGGAGTGGCACCGCTGCCTCGGTGGGATCTTGACGGGCAACCGACCGCATTGGGGGATCCTGAGCGGCCACCGCCACCTCTGGGGGGATCCTGAGCGGCCACCGCCGCCTCGGCGGGATCCTGAGCGGCCACCGCCGCCTCTGGGGGATCCTGAGCGGCCACCGCCGCCTCGGCGGGATCCTGAGTGGCCACCGCCGCCTCGGCGGGATCCTGAGTGGCCACAGTCGCCTATGGTGCTTTCTGAGTGGCCACCGCTGCTATGGGCTTTCTGAAGCGCCACATGCAACCTCTGGGCTTTCTGACGCCACTGTCGCCTCGGGACGACGCTCGCACTGACATCAGCGGTGATTCTTGCACGCTTCGTATCCACCCACGACGCTCCGGGAATGGGCATGAGATACTGGGTGCAGCAGACGAGGCCTCTGATGACTCCTGGATTGTCGCTTCTGAGTTACAAATTCTGACAGTGGACTTATTTTTTATTTTCATCTTTGTGACCATTATCTTGCTTTTTCCCGTGTTTCTATATCACTAAGACATTGTAAAGGGTTTTTTTTTTTTTTTTTTTTTTTGCAAAACCATAGTAAAAGTGTGAACTAGGAATTTCTATCCAGTCTCTTTCAATCAATAGCCTACATTACAGTATGGGGTGACTTTGTACTTTTGAATGGGTATATGCATACATAAGAAATGCATAACTGTTCAATACAGTAACGTCATCCAAAATGTGCCATTAGTTTCCATCAGACAAATCACTCCAGCGTACACTGTTATATTGACAACAGACTAAGTACTTTGACGGTCTTATACGACACAGTGACAAAAGGACTTGTCATTCTGATGGCATGAACATGTTCATTGACACAGATATTTATTTTTGATAGATAAACGAAGGATTTGAGCAGAGACTGGCTTTTTGAGGTAATCCCTGGTGTTTTGCTATTTGTCGAGTTGTTTTGAGAATGCATTACGTTTTGCCAAATGTCAAGATGATTCAAGAAATGTCCAAGCGACGAGAACAAAACGTTAATACCAGGCCACACACTAACAGTGCGTTGTGCTTTGACCCGCAGATGTCCAGCCTCACTGCGCCCTCCGGCTCTCCCTGTGGTCAGTAGTGATGCATACGCAGCACATGCTCCGAGATCTCCCGATTGCTGTCTGGATCTATCTGATCCAGAACTATGAACAGCATGGAAATTGAAATTGGGAAAGCAAAGAATCCTGGAAGCCCACATTTCTCCACTTATACCTTACACCACTCACACAAGAATGAACAATGCACTAGGATTAATAATAATAATAAAAAAAAGTCAAGCCAAAAATCAATCGTTTCCCGTTCCATACACTGGGTTGGCAGCAGCTAACACACTTCAGCGAGCGTTAAGCCGTACCTGTATCTCAGTTTAAATGGTGACCCTACCCTGCTCCATCACCTCATGGATGGCTGTACCCCCCCCCCCCCTTTCCTCCTTTCTCCTGGTCTGACTGGTTAACCTTTTTTAAGCCTGTTGATACCAATCTTTCATTTACAAACCCTGACAGATAGATAACATTTTCTCACTCTTGCAACACATGGACCAGGCATGGTATATTACTGTTTGTGTGTATTACTGTATATTAGAGCTGTCACTGTCAGTCAATTAAAAAACATAAAACTAATTCAAACTTTTTTTTTGTTCCCCTGAAAATGAATCACACAATAATCCCACCTAACATTAAAATTTTTAAATATATTTATATTGCAATAATTTCACATTTAATTTTTAAATTAATGTAGAAACAACCAAATACAGTAGATTTTTAATATTAGTTTTTAATGTCCATATTTTTATGACTGAAGGCAAGTATCACTGATACCATACTACTGATATCTCTTGTTTTTCCCCCTAGTATTTAATCATTGACTAGTCATTCAACATTACAGTATAGTTGAGAGCTATCAGTCTGAACATTTATTAGACCTTTTAAAAATAACAACAAACATAAAATAAACCCATTATAATAAATGTAATATTTAGCTGTCTGTGCCCTTTAGCAAGTAGGACATATACAAAAATTGAATAAAGTTATCAAACATTGATCTTGAAATTAAATATACCCCTCTGAAATCTAACTTAAAGATACGATTACACTTATAGCTACAAAATTATTGATTTCTTCTTTCTTTCTTTTGTTTTATGATTAACAGACACCACAGCAGCTGCGTTATAAGGTTTTTGGTTGCTATTACTGCCACTGCTGAACTTGATGCGGCTCTGACACACATCCTATTTTCTCACTTCTCTTTACCTTTTCTGGCATGCCTCAGGTCTTAAAGTCTCGACTTAATAATTGAATAATTGGGTGTGTTAGATGAGCAACAAAACACTGGCTTGCTCCATCAAATATTATAATTGAAAGTCACTACTGCATTTCAGAGACATGTATAATGATGACAGGACAGGAAGATTAGTTTTTACTGCATATGGCCTGACAACATCTCTCATCTGACCGCAGTTCACTGTTGTTCTAACTGAAGCTCCCTCATCACCCTGTACTGTTTCCATGCTCGTTGACTCTCTCTGAGGTGTAGTGTGAGTTTGAAAAGTCTCCCATTTGATGTGGTTAAACACAATTCTTGTCACGAAAAAAAAAAAAAGAGACAGAAGCATAGTTGTGAGTTCGGGTGGCCAACCCTAGGTCCCGCCCCTGCTTTAATTGCATTAAATATTTTAAACTCCTTTTATCACTTGCGATAACATGCTCATTTAGACAGCACTAGTTTTAATACATTGATATACAGTGAAAAATATTATTTTTCATCAACCACTGACTGCAAGAAAAATATGTGCAAATAAAGAAATGGTTGACCCAAAAATGAACATTTACTGAAAATTGACCCTCAGGCCATCTAAGATGCAGATGGATTTTCTCTTTATCAGAACAGATTTGAAGAAATTTAGCATTACATAATTTGCTCACCAGTGGGTTCACTATGCAGTGAATGGGTGCCGTCAGAATGAGAGTCTTAATAGCTGATAAAACATCACAATCTTCTTGTCGAAAAGCTGTGTTTTTAAAAAAAAAAAATATAAAAAAAAACAAACTACAAACCATTGCTTCTGGTTAAAATACATGTGAGTACAGTATTTTACAGTAAGTGAAAGCAGTCCAAAACAGTTCTAAACAAAAATTAATTGTTTGTTTTTATCGCTGTTTGGTCTCTCATTCTGACGGCAATACATCACTACAGAGGATCCAATGGTGAGCAAGTGGTTTATGCTAAATTTCTCCAAATCTGTAAACATGAAGAAATAAAACTTCATCTATATACTTGGATGGCTTGAGAGTGGAGTAAATCTTCAGCAAATTTTCATGTTGGGTGAACTATTGCTTTAAAAATCATTCTAAGTCTTAAGCCAAATCATTATCAATAATAACTTTTATCAAGTCTAATAATATCCTGTTAACCATTAGTGTAATAAATCATTACTATCAGGTACAGCCTCTTTATCATTGCAGGACTAGGCTCTTTTGTTCTATAAATTGGTTAATATGCACAGATATTCTGAAGAGAGTGTCTCAGAGTGAAGTTCTCATGGGTTCTCACATACATTGCTGATTCTGTGCATATGTGCCACAGCCCTGTGTTTGGTGAGTATAGAATTCAGATGTCATAGAAACAATTTTGTGATCATGTGTTGATTAATATTGTGCTAAACAAAAGCAAATGCTCATTATAGCAAAACTAACACAGCTGTTGTTATAGTAAAATGGCCTTGTTCAAGACTGAATGACTTTTATGATGAAATAGTTTGTGGTTATTTCATGATAACAGGTTATACAATATCAAAGCTTGCACTGTAATAGTTTGTTGATGTAAATGTGCACCTTTAACACTTACATGTCTAATGTTTTCTTTAAAAGCCAACATCTTCACTCACAGGTGAGTCATAATCACATCATTTTAATATAACAATGTATTCATATGATGTTATGATCTTATATACTATGCTCTGAATTTGATTTTTTTTTTTTTTTTTTTTTTTTTTTTTTTGATAGGCATACCAGAGATTGATGTGGATAATGGAAAAAGGGACCAGGATATATGAAGGTGTATAAATGAAGGTTTGTGGAAACATTATCATTTCTTAAATCTGTAGCATCATTTCTATAACAGTTTTGCATTAACTGCTGTCTCATTCAAACAGCGGCAGGACCTTAACTGATGGAAGGAGACATTTATGATTAAAGGAGGTTCAGTGTTTTCTTTAAGCAAATTCTCATGTCACTTTCCACAAACAGGATACAAAGTAGGGCCTGAATCTCTGGGCTTAAAAATAATCAATAAAAATAATTTTTAGGACATTGCTTAACCTTCAGAAAAATGTCAACAGTAACCTCAAACTAATGTGTAAATACAGTTAAATACAGTAAATTTTCAAGTGCTAAACATCACAACTAAATAATACAATTGTATTCAAACAAAACAAAATAAAGCACACCAAAATAAAACAAAACAAAAGTTGCATTTTACAGAGTTGCAAATAAGCTAAATCCATGTTTGGTTTATATTTAACAGGGAGAAGGCAGGAACACTATTCTTGGTGAAGAGTATCGTTTGGCCCTGACCACTGTGCCTTATGTCCTCGATAGCAGCCTTGGTCTGTGAATATATAATAATTGATTCAGTTTAGTTGTTCAGTTCTGTTATTCAAATTCTAGCTTAATATATGCACCAAATTGCTCACTCTCTGTCCTCTCTCTCTCTCTCTCTCTCTCTCTCTCTCTCTCTCTCTCTCTTTAATAGAAATCAATGCTAAAGGTGTGATACTGAAAGCATTTGAGCAATACAGACTCAAGACCTGTATTGACTTCAAACTCAGGGATGGAGAGCCAAACTATATTTTCGTATTTAAAGGCAGTGGGTAAGAAAACTTAAAAATAAATAAATAAATAAATAAATAAAATTAAAAAAAAAAAAAAAAACATTATTTTAACATATTGCCATGCTCATTTTTTTATATATATATTTTTTTATTATTATTATTGAAAAGTTAATAATTTTAATTTATTTTAAATTAGACTTATAACAAGATGTTAGACCTTTTCAGACATGTGCAAACATTGGGCCTTTCTTGCATTGACTGTCAGAATTTTTTCATGTTCAATCAGATGTTACTCAAAGGTGGGGAATCGACGGATGGGGGGAACAAGAGTTGTTCCATTGGTGCAAAACTGTGACAGTTTAGGAACAGTAGAGCATGAGTTTCTGCATGCGCTGGGTTTCTGGCACGAGCAATCCAGATCTGACAGAGACGACTACGTCACCATCGTGTGGGACCAGATTAAAGAGGGTAACTATTGAATTCTTAAATATCATATATACGCATCAATAATAACATCATTCTGTCTTGCCAAACTCCTTAAATCTATAAATTCTAATATTAAATACATTTACATTTACATTTAGTCATTTAGCAGACGCTTTTATCCAAAGCGACTTACAAATACACACCTGTTTGTTTATTAACTGTTTTGCCTTTTGTTTTTCACTTAGGTAAAGAGCACAACTTTAATTCATATGATGAGACGGTGTCAAGCTCTCTCGGTGTGCCCTATGATTATGGTTCAGTCATGCACTACAGCAAGACATCCTTCAGCAAAGCCAGTGAACCAACCATCGTTACCAAAATACCAGAATTCTTGGATGTGATTGGTCAACGCATGGAGTTTAGTGACAGTGACCTGCTCAAGCTGAACCGGCTATACAACTGTAGTAAGTTTATAATTAAACACACTCTGTGGAAGACTTGACTGAATGATCCTCCATTATTTTTGTATAAATATATTGACATTAATCTGACTGATAAGATAAAGACTGCTTGCTCAAACAATACTTTGTCTCTCTCACTCACCTAAACATTTTTCATAATTCTTCCAGCTACAGCTTCAACTTTTCTGGACTCTTGCCACTTTGAGGAGCCGAATATCTGTGGTATGATTCAGGGTGATGGTGGAAATGCCAAGTGGGCTCGTGTACAAATGGTAGAGGGCGCAGGTCCAGAGACAGACTACACCAACATGGGTCAATGTCAAGGTATGAACACCCATAATCACAAAAGCAGGATTCATCCTAGTTTTGCATTTATTTACAATGAAAACTGCCATTTTTGAGCCACATGATCACTAGAAATAAAACTTCGTGCAAATGAGATATGTGAACTTCACAATCATGTTTCCATTTATGCAACTTTGTGCTGGGTGGCCCTGCCTATTGTGAAATCTCATTAGCCCAAAAAACCCCACATAACCAAAAATATAAATTTGGTTGTGATGTATGCATCCAAAAATCGCACACTGTTTGATTGGAAAAACCCTACTGAAAACTGTTAAGAATGATTTTCTTATTTTCGCTGTATGAAATATGAAATTTGGAGATACTATATCCACTCCCTTACCAATGTCACTTTATATCCATTCACAAATATTCTCCTGTGGCCCCATGGGATAGTAAAGTTTCAAACTTTTACTGTGAATTCAGACACACTACTTTTTTCACATATTGTTTTTAAAGGACATTATACGTAGAGTAGACATATTCAGGACAGAGGGTTCGAGTCACGTTCTCGCGAGGTGTTGCAGATGTGTGGAATATTAAACTCTTTTCATACAGGCAAACTATTTTAGCAAAATTTACACAACTGCAAATGAAAAGAAAAAAAAAAATGCATTTGCATTTGACCTTACCTTACAGAAGAGGAAAACAAACATACAGTGAGATAAGTGTACAGAGAAAGTCAAATAACCTATAGGTCATTTTCTCAGCACCGTATTAGAAACTCACCCTCCTCACAAACCACAGAGGTGACCTATTATTGTATTGTTTTGCAACATGGTAATTTTAACTGAGAGTATAGTGTTCATGTGTATGATTAGATGATGTTTTTTTTATTTATTGGAACTATTGTGACCTCGATTGTGAAAAATGTACCATTGCCCAGTCTTACCATATCATACTACAGTTAGGCCAAAGGACTCTCTTAAAGGGATAGCTCACGCAAAATTTAAAATCCTGTCTATTAATTACTCACCTAGTCATGTGTTCCAAAAAACCCATAAGACCTTCGTTTCATCGTTGGAAACCCAAATTAAGATTATTAATATTTTTTTTAATGAAATCCAAGGGGAGTTTTTCTGACCCTGTATAGACATGTAACTGAATAACCATATTCAAGGCCCATAAAGTTAGTAAGGACATTGTTAAAATAGTCCATGTGACATCTGTAGTTCAACCTTTAATTTTATGAAGCTATGAGAATAAACTTTTGTATGCAAAGAAAAACAAAAATACTGACTAAATCAATATTTCTTCTCTCCCAGTCAGTCTTCGATTGTCTTTCACGAGAGTATCATGATGCATACGTGTGGTGCTGCTGATGCAGGAGCCGCTGTGCTGAAGGTAGAACGTCCATTTTCTTTAGTTTATTGCCTGTATATTCTGGTTCAAATAAGGAAGGCTGGGCAAAAAATTGCAAGTCATCCTCTCTGTCACACAATCATCAGACATGTTTACAAAAGCCCCTTTCTCACATACAGACATTACTGGTAAATTACTGTTAAGAGATCATGTGGTGAAACAGAACCTTTTTAAAAATACCGGTAAATTCATTCACGGCAATATACCTGTGTTTGAAGTTGTAACATTGCCAGTAAATTGCTGGACTGATGCTCTGTGTGAAACGCAGAATGAAGACTACTATTATAAGCATGTATGAGTTCAGAACTCACTGAAATAAGACATGTACTACTGGGCCAATCTAAAAACCATTGAAATACAAAATTCAATGCGCTCTGGGCCAATCATAACATTCTGACGCAAATGAACGCATTTACTCTATGCGTGTAGTTCAGTTTGAAGTCATTTAATTCTATGTTTCTGGACCAAAATTGCTGCATGAATGTGAACGTTGGACACAAAATGAAAACAATCAAACAAAAACACTGACTGCATATACAGTACCTCAATGATTACACACAAACACAGGAGGTGCCAGCGTTTAGAGGTCATTTCTGGTAATAATGTCACAGAAGGTTCTGGTAATTTGAAACCTATGGTGAATGGCACAATACCGGTAAAAAAAAAAGAACATCGTTGCCTATGTTGAACAGTGCATTTTTGGATTTACCGGTTAAAGTCGTTCTGGTATTTACAGCAATTTATGGTCTATTACTGTGTGTGAAAAGGGTCTAAACGGACTACTGCATCAGCAGCACACACACCTATGCATTGTACTACTCTATTAAACGTGTTGAAAGACTGACACGACAAAAGAGTAGAAAATTGTTAAAAAAAAAAAGTCAATATTTTTGTTTTGTTTGTGCACAAAAAGTATTTTTTGTAACTTCATAAAATTAAAGTTCAACAACTGATGTTCACAATGGACTATGTTAACAGTGTCCTTACTACCTTTCTGGGACTGGAACGTGTCAGATGCTTTGCTGTCTATGGAGTCCTAGTGTTTTAATTTTGTTGTTCATTGTTATATCACCTCTGTGTAAACAGTGAATATTCATAGTCCATAATCCTGTATTGATAACTGTTTTATGATATTATGGTAGCACTTTGGTCTTCACCGATAGGAAGACGGAAATATTGTTTGACCGTCTCTAGACTTTTCTGTCAAGGATTATAAACATACAAAAATGATCTTTAAACTCCATAATTAAGGTCCAAAGAGAAAAGCAGAAGACTTACTAATACACCCCCCGATTATCTTAATAAAGTTGATAATTCCACAGGGGTTGGGTTCTTCATGCATTTCAGCACAGCCACAGGAAACCCCCAGGGTGATAATTGCTTACCTGGAAAAGTCCGCCTCTTCACCCCAAAAGACGCTCCCAGTGCCGCAGTTCTATCACTACAACAGCGGGGGCGTTGATGACCAGCTAAAACATACTGGGTGCCAGTGAATACACAGTTAAAAACCCCAAAGGAGCCCTGAGACTAATTCAGAAGATCAGTGGTAATAATTCTTAAGTTTTAAAACACCAATAGATAAATCATTTTTAGTCTTTGTAAGGTAACTTATACTTGTACAACCTAGGTGGACTTCAAGGCTCCTGGGAAACTATATCATGTTACACTAGATGTTCTCTGATAAATTCAGAGTCAGTGTTTGAAGGGGTTAAAGGATTAAGAGAGCCACATCAAAGGGTGGTCTGTCTCTGGGACGACATCAACCTTTTCAGAGACCCAGTGTGTCCTCAATACACTTGGCGCATTCGTGATTTTACCAGACTTGCTCGCAAACAACCCCTGCCGGTTCCAAAACCTACAGCCCCGCTTCCTATCCCCAGATGGTTACTCATTCAGATTGGTATTTGTACATTAATGGCTGAATGAATAGTCCAGATAAACTGGCAAGGATACCTCCACTTGAACTCTGGACCCAACGAGGACAATCTTCAATGGCACATGTCCGTGGCGTCAGGCATACATGGAGCTGATGGACCAGAATCAGACATCCAAACATCGCATGAATACAATTAGGATGATCCTACAGATCCAACCAGACCTCAATGACTGTAAGGACACAAAGGAGTTGGGGAGGCACGTTTTTGAGCCATTAATGCTTATATGCTAATCACATATGCTTAGTAAAAGATTATGTGAGTTTGAAGTCAATTAAAAATGTGTTTTATAAATAGTATCTTCTCTGCTTGTGCAGCCATGGGTAATGTTGAGTATTTCCTGGGATGACCCACGAAAAAGTAGGCAGTCTAGTTACTGACACAGATGGCAGTAAATTCTACGGGGGCCCGGGTTACAGGTACCAGCATTACACACACCATAATCGTCTAAAGAGTCGAAGCTTCATCAAAGGAGATGATGTCACTCTTCCTCCTGTCCCTTGACGGTTTGCTCATTTTTATTCCATACCAGTGAACATACTTATGAAATATCACAAGAATTTTAACTTTTAACTTCAATGATAGATTGTGGACTGGACTTGGGAAGACTCAGATTTTCAGGAGACCAGAAATCCGAGAGACCTGCGATTAGAGATTGATGACGCCATTGGAAGCTCTAAAGCAACAGTGGCAATAAGTGTCTTGTGTGCAGCTGCCTGTTCCCTGGGTCTGCGTAGGCGCAAGGTCTATGTGCGGAGGAGGAGACTGATGGAAAGAGACGGAGAGATTTGAGACCAGAGAGGACAGATGGTGGTAGTTTCCATATACAGTTTTCTCCGTCCCACCACTAGATAATTGTACCATTATTAAACAACAGTACAGTAACTCCCATTAAACTTGAATTTTCTCCCAGAATCCCAAATGTCCATTTGAAAAGGACCAGTGGACTAGAAAGATCCCCATGACATCATCGCAGGATAAATAATGAAGCCCTTAATGGAGGAAAAAAAATATATATTTCCAGAATTTGTCAGATTTTGTGTCTTTCATTACTGAGCTGGAGATAATGACATCAAATTGCTTTTCTCATTCACAAAAAAAAAAAAAAAAAAAAAAAACTATATACAGTGATTAAAACTATTTGTACTATTCTCAAGACAACCCCTACTATTACTAGGATTACTAGCACTTCTCATGTTCTTTGCTTCATAGAGAGAATTGCTTTTATATTCTCATTAGTAAGTTGCCTTGGATAGAAAGCTTGCTGCTTAAATTATAAATGTAAATGGAAAAAAGATAAAAGCACTCAAAAATAAATACTCAGCGATTGATGCTCACAGTTTATTAGTGGTTTCTTATAGTCGGTAACAAAGTGCTATATTATAAATTATTGCAATGTATTTTAACATTCCTGAATTTTCAAGAGATGCAGCTGCCCATTGACACGTGCTCTAAACGAGAAAAGATCACATTCTCTGAGAACATGACCTTGGTTGTCATCCTTCATGTGCTCCAGCAGAAGGTTAATCTCGGGTCTGGGTAAAACTCCTCATCCTGGCCTTTGTTAAATGTGAGTTAGAGATCAGCACACCAGACTGAGACCGGGTCACCTTAACCAACTGTGAGGTTACAAGGGTGTTTGGGGCCTGAGAAGTTTTTGAAATGCCCTTTTTGTTCTGCCTTTTTCAGTTGCTTAAACATTACACATGGCTAAAGTCTGAAAATAGTGTGTTCAGTACAAAACTGGGCTACAATAAATATGTAAATAGCATGTATGTACATGATTGTGTTTTTGAGGGAAAAGAAACGTTTATGCATGGTTTAGAGACAAAACTAAAAATTTGAAAGTCACTTGAAATAAGGTCATAAAACACATAACAGAACAATTTGTTCACAAGACTTTTCAAACCTGGATATAGTAGCCTAGGAATTTTGCTTCAAAATGATGTGTGAAATCATCTTGTTTACTCACTGCCACAGAAAACAATAGATTGGATTTAAAATTTCTAAGGACACTTTTGTTTCTAAAGTGCATATGCTATGTAGGCATGATTGACCATGGATATTAGTGTGATTTTACACCACTGAGAAGACAAAGGCCAGCATAATGAGCTGCATAATGAGCCTTTCAGTCAGGTGTGTGACCGAGAGGGAAGACGTTACAAGAGATAATGTGAGGACAAAATAAATGTATATATTTTAGTTTGTATAGTTTATTTTAGAAATATATTTAATTATCCCACAAAATAACTTGAGAATTCACTGGCGAGTGGCAGTTAAACAGTTTATTAGGAACAAATCAAAGCTGACTTTCAAAGCTGAATTTTTAGCATCATTACTCCAGTCAACACGATTCCTTTTAGATATTTCTAATATTCTGATTTTGCTACTCAAAAAAAAATATATCTTATTATTATTATTATTATTATATTATTATTATTATTATATTATTATTGTATATTACTGTTAAAAAAAGAATGATAATATTTTTTTCAGGTTTTTTTTGTGATTAATTGAAAGAACAGCATCATTTTTAACATGATTATTGTATTTATCATCATGTGTATGTCTGCCTAAAAAAGTTTTATTTTCTATATATACTGACGACTCAAGCTGACTTGAATGGATAGTGTATATTGTTACACTTGGAGTAAGACTGAGTAATTATGCTGAAAATGTTAGCTTTGATCACAGGAATAAATTAAAATGTAAAATATATTCAAATAGAACAGCAGTTATTTAAATAGTAAAAAATATTCACAATATAACTGCTTTAGCAAACTGATATTGACTGGTATTGTGTCATGTTGACATATATAAAGAGAACATCACATAACTAGCATTTCCAAAGTAATATTGTTTATGTGCTCTCAAATAAACTACAATGATTAAACTACATTATTAACATTATTGTGGATGGTCACTGATACTAGTAGTACAGTAGAACATTTAGATGGATGTGACAATGAAACTTCATAGGTTTCACTTGATTATACATTTAGTCAGGATTATTATAGTTAGGAAAAAAGTCTAACTAGTAAAATGTGTACACGTTATGTGAAAACTAATACAAGTAGATTAATAAAAAAAAAAAAAAAAAAAAAAAAAAAAAAATATAACCATGTTTAATCATCTCTGCTGGGGTAAAGTCAGCTTCATTCTTTTTTTCTGAGGTAATCCAAAACTCAAATCCTGAGGGTAGAATCCTCAGCGCGTCTTCTTAGGGTGAATTATGTCTTATTCCTCTCAGCGCAAAGCAAACACAGTAAAATAAAAAAATAAAAAAACCTTGAAGAACAGTCTTGCTGCTGTGTTTGCTTTGGTCGCTACCATGGTATGGGCGTTACATGCTGCGAGCTTCACATGGATGATTATAATATCAATAGCACGCTCAGCACATGGGCATGGTTGCATAGATATATGAAGGGAGGACATGAAAGACGAGACATCGCATTGTTTCATAGGATTACTTTATCCCAGAATTTTGCAATTGCTTTCGTTTAAAAGTAGACATGTCAAGCTTTCTATAGATTATATCTCTCATGTCTCTTTGTTGAGTATTTGCTGAATTACCGTTCATTTTAAGGACGTGTTTCTAAATGAAGATTAGCGCTTTTTTTTAGATTATTCGACCCAGGCTGCAGGAGCAGCGCACCCTGTTTGTTTTCTTATTTTGTAAAGCACAAAGTTTGATGTTATATTTGTGTATAACAAATAAAAGTGAATCTTTTACAGATTCGATGTGATGATTGCTCTTATCTGTACGATCAAAACTGAAAGTGTATTTTAAGTTATTTTCGGTGTTATCAGGACAAGATGACACCAAAACGCGTATTCACGTTCGTCGACGCCCGAGCGGGTTAGAGAAAAGGGGTGAAAATGGACACGGACCAATGAAAACCCAGTGAGGCTTTGAGAAGTCTCAAAACACGCTCTGCAACATCATGCCCCTGTACGTAGTTCAACCTGATCGTCACAACCCTTCAAGGTCCAGAAGGGTGCAGTGAGGAGTGAGGATGTGAGGTGAGTGAGTTAAAGGGGGGGCTCGGAATCACGGATGACATCAAAACCGCATTAGGTGGGAAAGTCCAGCACGGGGGTGTTATATACAGTAGTGTCGCCTTTGCTGCGGGTACAAAAGTACCAGCTAGTATGCCCAAGACTCTAACCACTCCTTTCATCAATTACTTCCATAACAAATCCACTAAGGGCACATCTAGGAAGAATGCATTACACTTCTGAAAACCATAGAAAGTCGCCTGGGTGGCCGGAAACTGCACAAAGATGAATGGAAGTATGTGAAAGAATGCACAGTCTTGCCAGAAATACAAGCCCACAACACAAAGCCCTCTGGTTACTCCAGGTCTACGGAGGTGGAGGAGCCAGGGTACATGTTTCGGGTGGGACTTTATGGTGGCCCCCATTCCCAAAAATTCAAAAGGGAAAAAATATGTATATCTTGTTTATTATTTCCCTAAATGCGCTAGAGCTTTTTCGCCTCAGAAAAACAAAAGACACATTGAATACTGGACAGATTCAGCAAGAAGAGGTGTTTACAAGGTGGGGAGTTATAAATTTCATACTGTCAGGACCGGGGTGGCCAGGTTTCTAAGCAAGCAGATGGAGGGGATATGTGTAAGAGATGGGCGGGAGATTTGTGGACAAGGACGCTCACCACCAGCTTACTACCTCAAACAAAATCTTTTAGAGCGAGTCAAACAGGAACCATCAAGACCATGATTGCATTCCTTTGTAGGTGGAAAGGCCATCGTGATGGGGACACAAGTGGCTGGCTGAATTTCATTTTGTCATAAAAACTGTTGTACAATGAGACCACAGGACACTCACCTGCGGAATTAGCACCGGGCAGGCAAGCTGGAAAGGTCCCCTAGAATGAGGCGGGGAGAGTTTGCTCATTTGGGATTAAAACCTAGCTCTGTGTAATTATCTAAAGTGAATCTCTGGGAACTATTTGAGAAATTGTTATATCGACTTTGAAACCATTTTATATGGGCACGATCTTATGGTCTGGGATATACGTTTTTGGACATTACTCTGGGTACTTTTTCGTACAACTGGAGGGATAACTGGTTTTTTTGTGGGGGCCTTGATCCAGGGATTTATATTTTCTTTTTTGGGGACATTGTTTATTTCATCAGGACTTCAAATTTCCTCGCTACCCCCAAAGCAGAAAGAAACTGTTGAGTATCATCTTTAATATTATTTGGCTGAAGGACTGTTGGGTTGGTTGCAACAAGGCCTACTCATGAAACTTTCCCTATATGACAGTTGATTGGGTTTATGAAAGAGTCACGATGTGCTATCTTTTCATTGTCTAACAGTGTCTAATTCCTCATATCCTAGTTTGCAATCATGCTGTTTCGGTGTTAAAATTTTGACAAAGGAGTAAAAGGAAACAACAGAAATCATGTGATAATGATTCAAACTTTTGTAAAGAGTTGGGGTTGTTATGAATAAACGATTGTGTAAAAATCTAATGAAAAATGCGTTGTAATGATCCAGACGTACAATAGAAATATACACATATGTCAATATATATACAAACACAGATCCTACAATTACACACACAAAAAGAACTAGCAGATAGAACTGAAAAGGATACAGAAGGCTAGTGTTGTGTTTTTTCTTTCTTTTAGGAAAAACAAAAACAGTTAGAAAACGAATGGATAGGTGCAAGTGTAGAGGGTCAATATAATTTTTTTTTTAAATAAAAAAAGAAAAATAGCTAAAATATAATTAGAACAGAGAGTGCTAGAGTTCGAGGGTTAAATCAACATGGAAGAGATGTGTTTTTAGACGTTTCTTGAAGATGCATGTTCATTACTGCATGTAAAATATATTTTGCTTTGCAATATAACCATTTTAAAGATAACAATGTAATTAAAAAGGCAATGGTTGACAAAGTGTAATAAAGTTTGTAATTGTATTTTACCTGACATACTTTCATTATACTGAATTTATAGAATAGAACACCTTTATCGCACAGCTGTACTTTGAAATTTAAGATCTCCATAGTAGCAGTAAAATGGAAATAAAAAGGCACATTTTTTTTTTTTTTTTTTCGCTTGTTCAAACAAAATAAAAAAATCAAGAATTCGGCTTAATTTTTTGTTTTTATGTTCAGGGATTCGAAAATGAATAATTGGGCTTAAATATCGGATACATGTGGCGAGGAATAACACTCCACTTTCTGCTGATAAAAAGGAAATATGATAATAAAGCATAAATTCTGCACCTACCCATGAAATATTGTTTATTCTAAGGAATCAACTTCATACCTGCATCTTCCATTAGGGGCACGCTGTTTCTTCTTACACCCATTTGAAAACAGTTTTACATTAGGCCTAAAATTGTATGTCCTCCTTAATTTCAATTCTTAAATGTTAAGTTAACTTAAATTATGTAATATAAACAATAATGCAGAACCAGTTAAATCATATTAATTCATCCTTCAGAGATAGAAGCTGCGTCTAAAAGTTGCTTGTCAGATGTAGCCTATTACCAGTTTAATACTGATCAGCAGCTGT
>NC_056575.1:18954369-18954541 GCF_018340385.1 Cyprinus carpio
CAATAACCTCCAAATACATCTAGCCAAACCCGCGCTCGCTCGTCCTCGTCTGCACGCACGCACCCACTCTCACGATCTAATGCACTGTAAATGCAGGATTTTTAAATCGAACATTTTGCAGAACAGGATCAAATAAAGTACTGGTCATAATACTCGCATAAAATGTTTAGTG
>NC_056575.1:18954590-18954661 GCF_018340385.1 Cyprinus carpio
TTGGGATAATTTTATTTTTAATACTATAGTGTCATTTGAAAACATTGCAACTGCGTATTAAAAAACAACAC
>NC_056575.1:18954950-19014352 GCF_018340385.1 Cyprinus carpio
GGCGAGGCTGAGGGGGAGAGAGAGATATCCGACGCTCGCTACAATATAAAGATACACATATGTCAAAATATATATACAAACACAGCTCCATAATACACACACACAAAGAAAATAAGCAGATAGAACGAAAAAGGTTACGAAGGCTAGTTGTTGTTGTTTTTTTTTCTTTCTTTTTAGAAAAACAAACAGTTAGAAAACGAATGGAGAGTGCAAGTGATAGAGGGTCGTGTTTTTTTTTTTTTTAAATAAAAAAAGAAAAATAGCTAAATATAATTAGAACAGAGAGTGCTAGAGTTGCACGAGGGTTAAAATCAAGAGGAATGAGATGTGTTTTTAGAAGTTTTCTTGAAGATGCCATGTTCATTATGCTGCTTGTAAAATATATTTTGCTTTGCAAAATATAACCATTTTAAAGATAACAATGTAATTAAAAAGGCAATGGTTTGAACAAAGTGTAATAAAAGTTTGTAATTGTATTTTACCTGACACACTTCATTTATCTGATTTATAGAATAGAACACCTTTATCGCAACAAGCTGTACTTTGGAATTTTAAGATCTCATAAGTAGCATAAAATGGAAATAAAAAGGCACAGGTTTTTTTTTTTTTTTTTTTTCTTGTTCAAACAAAATAAAAAAAATCAAGAATTCGCTTAATTTTTTGTTTTTATTTCAGGGATGAGAAATGATAATGGCTTTAAATATCGGAATACATGTGGGCAGGGAAAAAACGCCACTTTCCAAATGCTGATTAAAAAGGGAAATATGTATAAGCATAAAATTCTGCAAAACCTACCCATGTAAATATTTGTTTATCTAATGAATCAACTTTCATACCTGCCTTCCATTAGGGGCAACTGTTTTCTTTTAACCATTTAAACAGTTTCACATTAGGCCTAAATATGTATGTCATCCTTAATGTTAAATTCTTAAATGTTAATGTTAAATTAGAATACATGTAATATAACAATAGGCAGATACCAGTTAAATCAGTATTAATCAAGCCTTCAGAGATAGAAGCTGCGTCTAAAGTTGCTTTCAGATGTAGGCCTATTACCAGTTTAATACTGATCAGACAGCTGTACATGCCTTTTACATAGCAATTACAACTGTATAATGGAATGAGATAATTTTTATACAACATTTTAAACACGAGAACTATGTATGACAAAATGAAATGATACTACTTTATGATACTTATGAAAGTAATATTCGATCACACTAGGTGATAGTTGTTATGGGGTCAATGAGACAAGAGTTGTTTAGATGTCTTTGCGGGTTTTATTGGTAAACAAGGTCAAACACAGGAAGGGTCGAATCAATAGCAAACCGTATGGCACGGGCAAAACACAAGAATAGTCCTTGGGTGATTGTGGTTCGAGGATCGCGTGAACGGTTATCCGGAGGGTCAAGACGAAAGGGGAAATCCAGGAACTCGAGCAATGGTCAGGGCGAGGTTCAATCACAGTCCAAAACAGCAGGCAAAAGGGTAAATCCAAAGTATGCGAGCAAGAATCAAAAACACGGAATGTCAAGGCTAGGCTAGGCTAGGCTAGGCTAGACTAGACTAGACTTGACTAGACTAGACTGACAATGGCTAGTAGGATATGGGTTTTTCTATAGCCGATGCCGATGCCGATGTAATAGAGATCGACCGATATGGGTTTTTCTATAGCCGATGCCGATGCAGATGTTTAGAGGTCAGGGTCAGCCGATGGCCGATATATGTGCTGCCGATTTTTAGGCCGATATCTTGAAAGTTTTCCCCTTCATTTGCATGCTAAAATGTCACACTAATAATAAGTGGATGCACAACATTTCTAAACTTATCATCATTTATTGAGCAGCTGACTTGAACATCTCTCGAATCTTCATTTACATAAAAGTTTTAGAGCATTTATCAAGCAGAATTTTTCAAGTTTGTTGGAACATAAATGTAAACTTAAATATACATTTAAATAAAAGAAATAAAATTTTATAAATAGAAATCAATTAAAACTAAAAAAATCATAAAATAAAATATATAAAAAATAAATAATAGTAGTGCTGCAAACACACTAGCAACCAGCACCATTGTGTTTTGGTATAAATGACAAAGAACATCTAAAGTGCATTCTAATTTCAAACTTACATCGCAGTCTGTTCATTATTAAAATAAAGTACAGAGTCAACCAAACATATAAAGGTTACACTGGTCAGTTTAAATATGACTGTAGTATAACCGGTCCACTCTGCTGTTATGCCAAGGACGTTTTTTGCTCATGTGAAAGGATGATTTTTCCGTCTAGTTTACAATTAAAAAAAATATATATATTATTTATATTATAGTTTAAACAGTCACATACATTGCGAAAATGGAAACATTTGGGATATGTGCAGAACGAGACGTGAGCAATAACCTCCAAATACATCTAGCCAAACCCGCGGCTCGGCTCTCCTCGTCTGCACGCACGCACCCACTCTCACGATCTATGCACTGTAAATGCCAAGGATTTTTAAATCGAACATTTTTTGCAGAACAGGATCAAATAAAGTACTGGTCATAATACTCGCATAAAATGTTTAGTGTGAAAAAAAGCGGTCCACACTGACTGCGCAGCACAGCCACAAGCGCGCACAGTTACGTTTGGGATATATATTATTTTTTAATACGTATAGTGTCATTTGAAAATTGCAACTGCTGCTATTAAAAACACAACACCGAGCACCACGAAACCATTTAAAAAGAAGCGCATTCAGCAGATCTGTCTCCTTGACGGAAACAGTCACTTAGTTAAAAATAATCTCAATGTACAGCGCGGCTCTCTTCATTTATTATCAAAATGATCATAATCACATATTCATTTTACAGTCCTGCTACTAGCATTTTATTCAGACTAAAACCCCTTTAATTTCGGGTGAGAAAGCTTTTTTCCGAGTGGCTTTTGCACATAATAATAATACCGCTGCAGACTAAGCATTTTGGCAGCATTAAGGTTATTAATTGATTGTTAATTTTAATCGACGATCGATCATGGAAATGATAAAATATTGACATCCCTAAATGCAAATGATTTGGATGGAAACCTGGCTATTGTCTGCATCAAACCATGCTTCCGAACAAATGTCATTCACTGTTCTGTGCTGCTCCAGGAGCGCTGTCTCTCCGAGCACGGTGCTGTCTGTGAGCGGGGCGGAGTAAACGTGCCCTCAATCACGCTGCATTGTTTGTGAGAGCTGCCACCTTCTCCACCCCATTCACAGAGTGAAATTCTCTGACTACCTTTATCTCCCAGGACTGTTGTTGAATCTTCCAAAAGTTTTGGCTTGGGGTCCTTCACATGCGGCAGCAGCGCTTCCTCAACCGCACCAACTAACACGGGGCTGCCCGCCGCCGTGCCTGAATTTAAATCGGCGCTACTAAACAAACGGATATCGGGCCTGATGCCGATATATTAAAAAATGACAAATATCGGGCCCGATATATCGGCCGACTTATACGATCGATATCGACCTCTCTAATACATACTCCGCATTGAAGTGGGCGAAAGTCCAAGGCTCAAGTAGCCTGAGTTGATTGGCTGCAGCTGTGTAATCAGGTCAGAGTGTGATTTAGGGGAGTGGCTGATGGGAAATGTAGTTTGAGGTGATGTGTAACAGTTCTGTGTGTTGTGAGAGTCCATAGTGGTGTAGTGTGAGAGTGTCCCATGTGGTGGCTAGTGACCTCTAGTGGTGCCTGGACAGAATGTAAGTCATTGTGTTTAATAAAGAAGCCTTTTATTCAATCTGTTCGTATCAAGATTCTGATTCATTCAGGAATAAATTCAAGTGTCCCTGTCTTTAATAATTAGTCATTGAATTAGTGTCTATAATAATGGGTCTTTCAAAGACTGATTCATATCAGGGATTCAGGAATGATACACCACTCTATGCGCCATACTATGACTTGGGTTTAATGACGTCAAGAAATACCACCCGCCCCAGCCATTCACTTCTGAGAACTAGGCTTATATCCTACTCATGCCAACATAAATGTAACTGCAAAACATAATGTAAATATGTAACGTTCTTCACTGTACATTTGTTTACATGTTTACATTTAAAAAAAACACTTTGGACTTTAAATAACTGTACACTTGACCCCTCTACATGCCTCTCTCTATTTTGTTTCGAACTGCTTGTTTATCATAAAAAAACACTAGCTTTCTATATTATATATTTTTCTATTCTATCTAATTTTTCTTTGTATATATATATATATAGATAATATATTATATATGTGTTGTGTGTGTGTGTGTGTGTGTGTGTGTCTACACACTAGGTACACCTTGCTAGTACCGTGGTTGGACCCCCTTTTGCCTTCAGAACTTCAGAACCTTAATTATTCGTGGCATAGATTCAACAAGGTGTTGGAAACATTCCTCAGATATTTTGGTCCGTATTGACTTGATAGCATCACGCAGTTGCTACAGTTTTGTCGGGCTGCACATCAATGATGCGATCTTCCCATTCAGCTGCTCTATTGAACTGATATCTGGTGACTGTGGAGGCCATCTGAGTAAAAGGGAACTCATTTGTCATGTTCAAGAAACCAGTCTGAGATTGATTTGAGCTTTTGTGACATGGTGCATTATCCTGCTGGAAGTAGCCAACAGAAGATGGGTACACTGTAGTCATAAAGGGATGGACATGGTCAGCAACAAATACTCAGGTAGGCTGTGGCATTTAAACAGTGCTCAATTGGTACTTAGGGACCCAAATGTGTGCCAAGAAAATATCCCCTACACCACTGCACCACCACCAGCCTGACTGTTGAGACAAGACAGGATGTACATTGATCCATGCTTTCGTGTTCTTTATGCCAAATTCTGACCCTACCATATGAATGTTCACAGAAGAAACGAGACTTCATCAGACCAGGCAACGTTTTTCCAATCTTCTATTGTCCAATTTTGGTGAGCCTGTGCAAATAGTAGCCTCCGTTATTTGTTCTTAGCTGACAGGAGCGGCACCCGGTGTGGTCTTCTGCTGCTGTAGCCCATCTGCTTCAGGGTTCGAGTGTTTGTGCATTCAGAGATTGTATTCTGCATACCTTGGTTTGTAACGAGTGGTTATTTGAGTTACTGTTGCCTTTCTATCATCTCTAACCAGTCTGCCCTCTGACAACAACCGGCATTTTTGTCCACACAACTGCCCCTCACTGGATATTTTCTCCTCTTTTTTGGACCATTCTCTGTAAACCCTAGAGATGGTTGTGTGTGGAAATCCCCAGTAGATCAGCAGTTTTTGAAATACTCAGACCAGCCCCGTCTGGCACCAACAACCTTTCCACGTTCTAATTCACTTAAATCCCCTTTCCTTCCCCCATTCTGATGCTCAGTTGAACTTCAGCAAGTAGTCTTCACCACATCTAGATTCAAAATAAAAACTTTAATAAAACCTTTCATAAAACAAGACCAAATACAATATCACATTTTTGACAAGGACAAAATCACATTTAGTTTTATGAACCAAAAATGCCTTCTTGTCTTTGACTTTGATGAACCTTTTTTTGATCCACTTTAAATGTTGAATATATATATATATATATATATATATATAATATATATGTGTGTGTGTGTGTGTGTGTGTGGTGTGTGGGTGTGTGTGTGTGTATTTATATAGGCTATGTAAAAATCCTTGTTACGTTTACTGCGTTGGGCTAACCGAGACTTGTCATAGCATTTGCATTTTATTGCTCTTTTTGTTGGTTTTTGATTGCTTTCTGTTGTCATCATTAGTAAGTCAATCATTAGTAAGTCACTTTGTATAAAAGCATCTGCTAAAAAACTAAATGGAAATGTAATAATTAATAATCTACTAAAAATTACCACTATACCAAAACAACTTGCTCAGTGTTTATTTCAAAGGACATTTAAACCATCTCTGATACTTCTTTTATTGTGTTTTATTGTAGGCCTATATTGTTATTGTAGGCCTATATTGTTATTGTACATAACTATGTGATCCCTATAAAGAAATCGTTGTTCTTTAGCCTCGGAATGAATACGCGGAAGTGACCGCATATTGGATACAATATTCTAATGTTACAAATATAATTGTTTGCACTCTACTTTAACACTGGATTTTGCTATAGGCCTAAACCCATAAACATTTGACTGAAACTTGTCTATTGATATATGTTTGCATGAACTTTCACTTTGAAATCTTTTTACTGTTGCCCTGACTTCTACTTCTCAAACCTCATACTTTCTATGGTATCGCGCTGGGAAAAACAGGAAAGAACATTGTGCTTTGCGAGTTACCCATCGCCTGTTGGTATTGGCGTGTAACACAGTCTGCTTTGCCAATTGTGAACGTTGATTAGTAAAACAGTTTGGCAGAATATACTGTGACCGTTAAATTTACCTTATTTTAACACAAGGCTCTTATACGGAAAATCAGCAGACCAAAATTGGACTGTGACGAGTGGGGCGGGGCCGAGAGCCGTGGGAACGGAGCGAGGCCGGTGGAGTGATTGGGAAATGAGCGACACCTGCTCCACTCACCGGTCTCGAGTCCCACGGAGGAGATTGGGGAGGATACAAAAGAGGAGAGCGACGACAGTGAAGGACGAGAGAGGGACCAGGCCTGGCTTTATTTTGTGTTTGGTTTTTGTTTGTGCACGGCAGTCGACCGTGAGGGGCTGTCGCACTGTTTTGTGTTTATTTTGTTATTAAAGTTTAATTTGAAGGTTCGCCGGTTCCCGCCTCCTTCTTCCCGTAATTATGGAGTTTTTATATTATTGCATGGACCCATCAGGCTAATTTAAAAAAGGGGTCAGGGGGCGTGTGTTTGTGATTGAATCTGCGGGAGTGTGGGCAGGGATGTTGCTCCACTTTGTTCTCTACTGCGCAGACTCTGGTCCCAAATCAACGCAATATGTCCGTGAACGAAGTGAAATAATTCTGCTGAAACAGGAAACTTTACATCTGTCTACTGCTCGCTGGCTAAGATACCACACTGCAGGGCCTAGAGCCACTGCCCCTTTGCCCTTATCGGCTGAGGTGCCCTCTCCTCACCAATCCCCTCATCACCCCAGCTCAAGATGTCTGTTACCGCTCCGCTAAAGATTAGCTGATTCTGCTAATCTGCTCTGTGTTTCCCGCCCCACTCCACAGGATCACTCACCCATTTGTGTGCTGCTCTCTAGAGATTGCAGTTTCCCGAAAGTCGTTGCATTACTGGATAGATGCATTATTATCCACATTAGTTAGTAGTTGATTCACTGAGTTAGTAATTAGTTCGTAGTTTGTTTGTTTTTGTTTTTTTTGTCGGTAATGACTCGGCCTTCTAAAAGTGTTGACAAAATATCCATTGTTCTTAGAATTAGAATCTAATCAAATTATTGTACCTGATCAGATCTAATATAGATAACACCAAATTTTCTGTTGTTGGCACACTTTGTAGACAAAAATAAATAAATAAATGCCTTCACAAAAAAAGAAGACAGAGAGAGAAAGAGCATAGAGAGGCTGCTAAAGGCAGTTCAACATTGCAAACATGAATACAAAGCTCCAGCAAGCCAGCAGGTAAATCATTTTACAGAATATTTAGCAGTTTGTCACACTTTAATTATTGTAAGTAAGTATATTTTCCCATTATAATCACCTGTCTTGATACTATTAATCTATAACACATCATATATTTTATTAAATCCATATTAATAGTAGGCCCAATAAATAGTTTTAAAAATATAGTTTTAAATGTTCTAAATTAGTGTTTATTAGTAACTATATAATATAGATTTATGCAGTAAAAATAATAAATTAAATGTCTAATACTTATGGGGAGAGTGGGGTAAGATTACCATTTTTTACTATTGTGGTCCAAGATAAGGGAAAATGACGCAGAAGTACAATGAAACTATCTGTCCTATCTAAATGATATTATTCCAGAAAGTATCATTTTAAATGATCAGAATGTATAGGTATCTATTGTATGACAAAGGGTTCTAAAAGTATGGCTTCTTATAAAAAAGTGTTCCCATGGCTCAATTTGCCTGGGTTTGGGGTAAGTTGGACCCGAGTTGAGTCAGTGGGTAAGATGCACCATCTGTGTTTAAAATGACCATCTGACCAAATCTGATTCAAACCCATGTGAAATGAATAATAAATTAAAAAATAATTTAATAATTTCATTTTACAGACAGTCATATTTCTTTTCTTAAAGTTAACTTTAACAACATAAAACCAACAAATGAAGTTTAAATTTCGATATTTAATTGCTTGCATCTCTTAAACAATATGTTCTTCCTAAAAACAGACTAAACAGAGTTTGTTGGCCATTAGTGACTACAGGTGGAAATATATTTGTATTTATTTATTTCTATTTGTTTTCATAGCAATATCTGGCAACACTGCAAGAACTTAAACTGATAGTAATCAAAAGTTATTGCTGACAGGATACCACATCCGGTAAGGCAAATGCAAAAAAACAAAAAAACCAGAAAAAAAAAAAACAAAAAAACCAGAAAAAAAAAACCCTTCATCATGATATTATGTGACAGAAATGTTATAAACACTATCAAAACAGTAGCATATAACACTAGTGCAGAGATCTGTGGCACAAGTGTGTTACGTCTATGCTATTTCATGTTGTTACATTCTCACAAAGACATGCCAACAACATTCATAAGGGCACTAGACAAAGTTATCATCTATACAGCAATGGTTATAAATTAAAACTATAACAGTAAAAAAATAGCCCTATGTATTGCTGAATGGATAATAAACAACTGATAAGTAATTAGTGGTAGTGATATAATTTAACAATGCTCATTCCCCCAAAACAGAGAAAACATCTTTCAAAACATTTGTCTCTTTTAAAGTGTTTAGTGTATATAATGAGTGGGGTTATTATAGCACAATTCCCACCCAGACCAAACTAATTTTCAAAACCCTGGCTATGGCCATGGTGCCTTCACTTCCCCCCATGTGTTTCTCCTTTTTCACAGTCTGGCAGAAATGATGGGTGGTTCCAAAATACATGGTCACATGACAGTAAAAGTGTACAGTTGCCAAGATGCAGGGGGTGGGTAAACTTACCCTCTGGCTCAACTTACCCCACTGTCCACTTCTTCCATTGAGGATGAGACAGAAGTAGGCTCAGAGAGGGAGGGAGAGCCCACTCTTATCAAAACATCTACAATAAAGTCAATTATTACAGAGTGTGCTATCTTCTCCTTTAATTGTATATTTATAACAACAGAATAATTTGTATCAACAAGCACCCACCCTCCTTGTGCCCCTTTTTTTGGTTTTGGCCCTGCCCCTCAAAATGTCTGTGCACGGACCAGCCACACTGTATTTCTTAAAAAACCAAATGTGACATTGAAACGCTGCTTGCTGTGTTAAATCTTACTACTCTGTTACTGATGCAGAATCGAATCCACGTCAGATGGTTGGGTTGTAGTAATATTCAAATTTATTCAGAAAAACATAAACTGCAAATCATAACTTGAAAATGAAACCCTTAATTTTAGTGAGGCCGAGGAAGTGGTTTTTGTGGTTGCTGTTGTAAAGAGGAACTGGGCTTTTTGAAATTTCACTCAGAGCACCTGTTTGCAGAGTGGCCCTCCCTCTGGCAATGGTAGAATTTGTATGCTGGGGTAGAGGGCAAGCCAACGGCAGCAACCAGTCCCTTCTTCTGTTGTTCCAGAATATCCTGAGCACGAGTACCCCACGCAACGCCACAAAAGAAGCCCAATCAATTATTACTGGCAGAGATGATCGAAACAGCTGTGCAAATTTAGAGTTCATATTTGACTGCGCAGTATGAAGCATTATTGGGGAGTCCAAATCAGGACCTCCTCATGTGACAACAAATTCTTTGTGAGATTGACAATTTGACCCGTGTATGTAGACGGGCAGACCTGTTCACAAATCGATTACAGATATTTTACTGCTAGGCAGTTTGCTCTCACCATCACCCACAAGCGATCCCAGAATCAGAACTGGTACTGTTAGATTTCATGAGTGGTAGATTATTAACAATACTAGTCAAATCTCTAACACCCATAGCTTGATACACCCCCACTTGGCCAGCAGCTGTCGATTGCTGATGGCCTGGCATTGCCTGTCCAGGCAGAGAAATGGCTATTGGCTATTGGGCTAGTGGGTTCAATTTTCTTTTCATTGTCATTCTCACTATAGCGTTGTAATTTTGGATACAGCTTCACATACTCGGCCCATTCAGCCTCAGCTTCCTCCAAACTGCCAAGAGAAACTTCTGCAGCCTGACCTGAATACCCCCATTATCAGAAGTCTCATTAAAATCTTTTACCTGCCTTGCCAATTGCCTTTCTAAGCTTTGAAGCATATTCCTGCCAGTTATAAATGTCGTCAATTTTAGGAGCTTTTCCTACTTCAGATCTTGGCTTCTTAGTCACAATGTCTAACCAATCCCACATATCTTGCGTAGCATCTCTGGCTGCCTGCGCTAGTTTATTCACTTCCATTACTCTACCTACGTGGTCAATCGAAAGTCCTCTAGCCTGGGAAATTGACAGACAATTCAACACATGTGCATATTTATTTTTTTTCTTATGATCATTAACTTCCTTTATTACCCATTCACTCCTCTCTGTCTATGGCGGACCCCATACTTCTCTAAATCAATTTTTAAATCATATTCTGCATTTTATTCTCTTTATTTCCTATGCCAGTCGCCACCACTTGGGCAGTTAGGGACTCACTAGGAGACCCTTTTATAAATACAAAGTCATTAGTCCGTGTGTTGATACCTCCAACAGAGAAAACGTTTTTTTTGTTTGTTTCAGATGCACTTAACTTGACTCTTGTGTTCTCTTTATCTTCAAATAATTTCTGCTTTTATCTCACCATCTGACAATTATCTGGATTAAAATTTAGGAAGGGGGCTGCCAGAACCAAAGTCGCCGAGTCTTATCCCCGAACCTATATCCATACGAGAATTGACTTTAGATCCGAACCAGAACGCTGCAGTAAACCCTGAACAGCACGTGTCTCAAAATACTGTTGCGTTTCAGTAAACCCTGACAGTGCCCGCTATACACCCCGGTAAACCCTCTAGGTGTATGACGCAGATATTTATCCACACTACCAGTAAACCCTAGACAGTGTACAACACATTTAATGCCGCAAATCGCCGTTCTCAATCACAGAGCGTGCCCGTTTTCACGGTTAAACCACCGTACGCCCCAAATTCATTCTCTTGCTGCTGTCAAGAATAATGATTGAACTGGGTCTGCAGATATAGTTCTTAGACTTGGCAGATTGTACAGCAGAAGCCCACAAAAAGAAATAGAGAAATCACTCACCTCTCTCTATTTTGCCTTGTGATGCATCAACAATAATTCAATGGATCGATGAGATCCCAACGGTGCCTCCAAAAACTGATGCAGAATCGAATCCACGTCAGACGGTTGGGTTGTAGTAATATGCAAATTTATTCAGAAAAGTTTGAAAAACTGAAACTGCAAATCATAACTTGAAAATAAAACACTTAATTTTAATAATCACCAAGTCAGAAAATACAAATCAACAGTTAGTATAGTTTTAGGAACAATCCATTTATGATTAATTAAACACCAGCTACAATTAACAAAAACAAGGTGTAATGAAAAATTATCCCACTTGAATAAAAACCTTCATAAATTTCTGAGTCTGAGTCTTTAAAGTTTAAGGTTTGAGGGTCACCCAACTAGTCTACCGAGTGAAGCCAAAAAGAGGAAGTTTTATGACAGTGAAGAGAGAGGAGGAGAAGAAGAAGAAGAAGAAGAAGAAGAAGAAGAAGAAGAAGTAAGGAGGGGTGCGAGATATAACCTTTTTATACCCCTGCAGATACAAAGAACATGGTGTTCAAGAATTCGTCATTGTGTCAAGGTACAGAATTGACGTGACGTGACATATAGCCAAGTATGGTGACCCATACCCAGAATTTGTGCTCTGCATTTAACCCATTCAAGTGCGCACACACACAGTAGTGAACACACACACACACCGTGAACACACACCCAGAGCAGTGGGCAGCCATTTATGCTGCGGCACCCAGGGAGCAGTTGGGGGTTTGGTGCCTTGCTTAAGGGCACCTCAGTCGTGGTATTGCCGGCCCAAGACTTGTCAAACTCTCTAACCACTAGCCTGGTTATCTTCAAAAGAAGCTTAGTCTGTGGTTTCTCAACCCTTCCTCCACCCCTTTAGTCTCAAAGATGATATCTATTACTGAAACACTGGCAGCTGTTTAGAGAAATAGTATAAAAGGTTACACAGATCTTCAATCTTTTAAGCTCCTTGTATAAAACAGACTCAACATAATACTCAGTTACACTGTAAAAAAAAAAAAAAAAAAAAAGAACATAAAAAAAATGAGCAAATACATGGCAGCACAGGGTGCCAAACGTTTGCCATTAAAATAAAGGTAAAACCCCATGAACTGAAGTAACATGTTTACACAGCAATATGAAAAAAGAACATTGACCATACAGTACTATAAAATGTTAAAAAAACGTAATCTGAAATAACATATTTGTCTGTATAATTGCAAATACATGCATAGACCATTAAATGTAATGGCATATATTTGACTGTAAGTTCACGTAACATGTTTAAAAAAACCCTTATTAATAAAACACATGTTTTAACTGTAAATGTTAAAAACATGGTTGTTGTAGCAGTTGTTTAAACTAAACATGATTTGAATGTAGATATAAATGACATGTTGACACCATTACTTCATAAAGCATGTTTTGACTGTAAACTGAAATCATGTTTTAAACATTATTTAACAGAGTTTGACTGTAAATTGAAATAACATGTGTTGGACCGTTATTTGAAAAACAAATTAACTGTGATGGACCATAATTTTGAAAGGCATGTACAACATTTTGATTTTGATTATGGCTTACAGATAATTTATATGTAGTTCATGAAATGTATGTTACAAAAAGTCATTAGAGAAAATCATTTGTATTTTCCCTCTTTATTTTCTTCTGTTACAGTAGTTTCCATGTAAATAACAACAATATTAAAAAACTTTAAACAGTGCTACAGTACCATCATCTGAACATTGCTTATATGCTTAAAATACAACATTGACAATTCAAATTAATTTCATCATTGCATCTTCCACAAACTACACTTCGAACAGAACAATGATCTCCAATTCAATCTCCATGTTGATGCCTTTAAAAAAATAAGAGAGAAAATGGTTATAAAGGTCCTTCTCAAAAAATTAGCATATTGTGATAAAAGTTCATTATTTTCCATAATGTAATGATAAAAATTAAACTTTCATTTATTTTAGATTCATTGCACACCAACTGAAATATTTCAGGTCTTTTATTGTTTGAAAACTGATGATTTTGGCATACAGCTCATGAAAACCCAAAATTCCTATCTCAAAAAATTAGCATATTTCATCCGACAAATAAAAGAAAAGTGTTTTTTAATACAAAAAAAGTCAACCTTCAAATAATTATATTCAGTTATGCACTCAATACTTGGTCGGGAATCCTTTTGCAGAAATGACTGCTTCAATGCGGTTGTGGCATGGAGGCAATCAGCCTGTGGCACTGCTGAGGTGTTATGGAGGCCCAGGATGCTTCAATAGCGGCCTTAAAGCTCATCCAGAGTGTTGGGTCTTGCGTCTCTAAAATTTCTCTTCACAAAATCCCACAGATTCTCTATGGGGTTCAGGTAGGAGAGTTGGCAGGCCAATTGAGCACAGTAATACCATGGTCAGTAAACTATTTACCAGTGGTTTTGGCACTGTGAGCAGGTGCCAGGTCGTGCTGAAAAAAACGAAATCTTCATCTCCATAAAGCTTTTCAGCAGATGGAAGCATGAAGTGCTCCAAAAATCTCCTGATAGCTAGCTGCATTGACCCCTGCCCTTGACAAAAACACAGTGTGACCAACACCAGCAGCTGACATGGCACCCCAGACCATCACTGACTGTGGGTACTTGACACTGGACTTCAGGCATTTTGGCATTTCCTTCTCCTCAGTCTTCCTCCAGACTCTGGCACCTTGATTTTACGAATGACATGCAAAATTTGCTTTCATCGAAAAAAGTACTTTGGACCACTGAGCAACAGTCCAGTGCTGCTTCTCTGTAGCCCCAGGTCAGGCGCTTCTGCCCCTGTTTCTGGTTCAAAAGCACACGCCTGTGCACGGTGGCTCTGGATGTTTCTACTCCAGACTCAGTCCACTGCTTCCGCAGGTCCCCCAAGGTCTGGAATCGGTCCTTCTCCACAATCTTCCTCAGGGTCCGGTCACCTCTGCTCGTTGTGCAGCGTTTTTTGCCACACTTTTTCCTTCCCACAGACTTTCCCACTGAGGTGCCTTGATACAGCACTCTGGGAACAGCCTATTCATTCAGAAATTTCTTTCTGTGTCTTACCCTCTCGCTTGAGGGTGTCAATGATGGCCTTCTGGACAGCAGTCAGGTCGGCAGTCTTACCATGATTGCGGTTTTGAGTAATGAACCAGGTGGGAGTTTTTAAAAGCCTCAGGAATCTTTGCAGGTGTTTAGAGTTAATTAGTTGATTCAGATGATTAGGTTTAATAGCTCGTTTAGAGAACCTTTTCATGATATGCTAATTTTTTGAGATAGGAATTTTGGGTTTTCATGAGCTGTATGCCAAAATCATCAGTATTAAAACAATAAAATACCTGAAATATTTCAGTTGGTGTGCAATGAATCTAAAATATATGAAAGTTTAATTTTATCATTACATTATGGAAAATAATGAACTTTTAAATCACAATATGCTAATTTTTTGAGAAGGCCCTGTATATCATACATCACATATCTTATATTCATTATCATGTCTGATCATGTTACTCTTTTTAGATGTTCTTGCGTTTCTTACATAAAAAATTTTTGTTTTTTACTTTAAAAAATATTTGTTCATTAAATATGTAATGCACTTACAAATTTTATGATGTTCCACGACACCTTACTTCTTCAGACAGTTTAGTGATGTGACCTCAACCACTGACAAGGCCAAGGGTGCACTGCAACAGCAGAAACAACGTAAATACAGTAAGACAATCATGGACCTCGATGTCCAGTGGTGAATGGTAAGTTTTTAAAAAAATCTGTTGACGTATCATCCAACGTAATTTAAAAGTTAACTGGCAACAGGTGAATACAATTATAATGGCTAATCACATACGTTTTGAAATCTTATTCTTAATATTTGATGCAAGTTGCATTAAAAAGTACTAAATAGGTTTCAGAATTGTGTTGTTGTTTTAGAACGTTGCTTTCACAATCATTTAAGAACACTCATATGCCAATGGACAACAGATTTCATCTTATGAGGTGTGTTACCTTTAACCATAGGGGGGATGATGTATTTGCAGGATTGCCAACTTTGGGACTTTGGCTGCAGTGAGACTCTGTAAAAAATTTCAGTTTGCGCGTGTGCGCGGAGAAAATGTTTGGTAACCCTAATTTTAAAAATCAATGTCAGTCCTTGTTTACTTAGTATAAACCCTGATTTATGCACAAAAAACCCTGAATATAATGGAAACGCTTTTTCAAGATGTACAATTAATTTATTGATTGCACTATAAAAAAAAAAGATAAAGGTGAACAAAATAAAGGTGATTAAATAACATGTGAAACAACAACATCAGAACAATAAGAAATATCAAAACAAATGGGACACATAATAGTTTGACTCCACTTGCCCAGAAAACCACAAAACACAAGATTCACAAATTAGGTCTGTTGTTATGCCATAGTGGCAGTTTTGGTCTGCTTCACTACCTCTGCAGGAGGTTCGTATCTGAAGCAGGGTTCAAGGCTGCTCATTTTCATTGTCATGATTGATGACAGGGTGCCATCAAGTTACAGTCTATTCCTTGTGTCAGTCTTTTTTAGGCCAATAACTGAAAAGGTTCGCTCAGCATCCGCATTTGAGTGTGGTAGAACAATCTGGGCAACCTTTGATAATTTGGGGAATTTTAAAATGCCACTTGCCCGATTCTTCAGACTTCCAAGGTATCCCCATAGATGGTCCATCCTGTGGTACTCCCCATCCTTGTTTGTCCGGATGACTGGCTTCTCCGCAGATGGATGCTGGGGATATCCTCCTCCTCCATCATGTGATATTCAAGGAACTCATCATTCAGCTGGTCCTGCTCCCTTGGTTGGTTGTAGGGCAGGAGATGGTTGAATCTAAACAGAGATATATTGCTTTGAGAAAAGTGTCTTTGCAACAGAAACAGAATAAACCAATATCACTCTACAGTTACAGGCCTATCTGTCCTTCCTCCATAATGCATTAAAGATATTCCATGATGTTATACTAGTGTTGGAGGGAGACAATATAACTGTCTGTGAGTTATATGACATTCTCTCCACTCTTCAGAGAAAGCTCCAGCAGATGGTTGTATACATAAAGTACCTATGAAAAAAGTAGAGCACATCATCCAAGCTGGTATCCATTTTTTGTCTGAAGTCAACAAATCTTGAATGCTCCAGCACAGGGTTCATGTAGAGGGGAGCTTGAGCTTAGCAGAGTCCTTGGAGATAGCACCTTCTTCCACAAGGCAGTTTAATGTCATCTGGTGCTGTGAAGCCAACATCAAGCTGAGAATCCAAAAGGTATGTATGGATAATTTAGTGCTTAGAGTAACAGAAGACCTGCATTCAATGCAAATTTTATATAAAACCTTTGTTTTTGTTACTCCTAATATTCACCTGATTTGAAACATTCTCATATTCCTTGCAACTTGTGACAAACCAAAAAACATTTTTTGCAAAGAAAATGATACATTGTGACATTAGATGGAAATATCATTCATCAAATATTTTTCAAAATCATCATAACGGATGCTTCCAAAATATCTCCTGAGTGCATTATAGAGATGTAGAATCCGACTGACCACCCATCTCCAAACAAAGCCATCTTGTGCTCACATGCAGCAGTGTCTCCCTGTAGCTTGGTGTCCACAAAAGATACAGAAACTCTGTGATGATGAAAAATATAGATTACAGCAATCAAGCAGTTCAATGATTTAAGAGAAAAAAAAAAGTATTACAATGTATTACTATATCTGTATGCAATATCTTGAGAATTGAAATGGCTGAATTACCATCCAATTTGTTCTATGCATTTGGTGCTAGCCTTGAACCAAAAGCCCATATCTACACTGCCAGGTCCTCAACATCGAAACCCTGAATCTGGAAGGATTTATTTTCCTTTTTAAGAAAGAATGCTACATGCAAATGGGACCAGGTTTCCTAAGGAACACAAGATTAACATTTTCTTTAATGTAATAGTCTGTGAAATTATTGTGGTTTCTTATTTGAGCTTGAACTACATCATCTTTATAATGCTATGACTAGACTAACTGAGCAATTTACCTCAATTGTACACCGGCACCAGCAGCAGAGGCATTGTTGTGCACTATGTGGCATTGGGCAACCTAGGTTGAACACTGAAGGGATTTATTTCATCACCCTTGACTTGATAGAGTTCCTGTCTCCCATGTTGACGCTGACATTGTCCACAGAAAGAGCAATGCAGTTCACCTGGCAATTGGCTCTCCTCATCCCTGTGTCCACATTGACCCCTCTAAAAGCTCCTGGTTTCAAAAACTTGGACAGGAGTTTCTTGATGAAAAACCTGATCTTAAATGCATAAATAAAAGTTAAAGTCTTAGGTTATCGAAAATACGGACTCTCACATATTAAAAAATATACCCCCTTGAAAATTATCCCTATTTGCACAATTACTTAAGGCACAGGCTAAAAATACTCTAAAATAGTTAAGTTAATAGTATAAGTAGACAAATAACTTTGAATATATTTGACCATGAGAGGCAACTACACCTATAAATACAAACCTAAAGTGCCAACAATAAGTGTTATGTACTTGTTCATGAAGGAGATAGCGCACCACAAGGGTCTTGCCGCTGGAAGAGCAGGTTGAAATGTGTAAATATCATCAGTGTCGACTGGTAGAATAGGAGATGGATCTCCGACATTGGGTCCTGAAACACTTCACGCAGCATGACACCCCTTACCAAAAAGTAGTATACTTCAAGTTTATTTTATTAAGTATACTTAAGTAAAGTTCAAGTATATTTTGAGTTTTTGTTAAGTATAAGTCAAGTATACTTAATTGTCATTATAAGTATATATCTTAGAAGTACATAAAGCCCATTTCTGAGAAACTACATAAAAAGTAAACTAAAAGTATACTTTCCGATTTAAGTTTAAAATAAGTATACTAATAGCACACTTGAAATAAACTTCTTTTTCGTAAGGGGGACACCTGGCTTGCTTCTCATCTGTGGAGTTAAAGAACAGGCACATCCAAAAAAATGAATACTGATTTGAAACATTCTCATATTCCTTGCAACTTGTGACCAAACCAAAAAAACATTTTTTGCAAAGAAAATGATACATTGTGACATTAGATGGAAATATCATTCATCAAATATTTTTCAAAATCATCATAACTGATGCTTCCAAAATATCTCCTGAGTGCATTATAGAGATGTAGAATCCGACTGACCACCATCTCCAAACAAAGCCATCTTGTGCTCACATGCAGCAGTGTCTCCATGCAGCTTGTGTCACAAAAGATACAGAACTCTGTGATGATGAAAAATATAGATTAACAGCAAATCAAGCAGTTCAATGATTTTAGAGAGAAAAAAACAGTGTATTACAATGTATTACTATATCTGTATGCAATATCTTGAGAATTGAAATGGGTGAATTACCATCCAATTTGTTCTTGCATTTGGTGCTAGCCTTGAACCCAAAAGCCCATATCTACTGCCAGGTCCTCAACATCGAACCCTGATCTGGAAGGATTTATTTTCCTTTTAAAGAAAAGAATGCTAACGCAAATGGGACAGGTTTCCTAAGAACACCAGATTAACATTTTCTTTCATGTAATAGTCTGTGACATTATGTTGGTTTTCTTATTTGAGCTTGAACTACATCATCTTTATAATGCTATGACTAGACTAACTGAGCAATTTACCTCAATGTACACGGCACCAGCAGCAGAGGCATTGTTGTGCACTATGTGGCATTGGGCAACCTAGGTTGAACACTGAAGGGATTTCTTTCATCACCCTTGACTTGATAGAGTTCCTGTCTCCCATGTTGACGCTGACATTGTCCACAGAAAGAGCAATGCAGTTCTGCCATGGTATAGTGTGCCCTTTCAACACAGAGTCCATCTCGCTGAATATGGTTGCTGCAGTGCCACAGCCTTCTCCAGTTGTTATTCCCATATCAAACAAATCTATGGGCAACCCCATTGGTCTCCCAGATTTTGACAGTCAAAGGGTTCATCTTTTTCCTTTCCTTAAGAACAAGCCACAAGTTTTACACAATCAAACAATAACTGAATCTGCCATCGTCATTGTCAGTAAACAGTAACAGTAAAGCAGCAGTTCAAGCAATGCACAACTTGTCATTCTCTATACCTGTTCTATGTTGGATTGATTAGATGTTGGATTCAAGCACCATGTAAAAGCCTAATGGTAGAGGGAAATAATAAAAAGGTCACCTGTATCATTGGACCCATCTGTCAACAGACTAAATGGTTTACACCTAGGGTGACCACCTCCAGTCAGACAAAATGTCAAACAACAAGCAAAATAAAGACAAACAATGACAGACATAATAAATAAAAACTTAAGATATATTGTCTATCTAATTTACCAAGAAACATTTTTTTAAACCCACCGACTAAAAGATTGTTAAAGACACTACCTACCCAAAATATCACCCAAAGTTTCTACAGCTTAAGGGCATAGGCCTAGGCCTATAAAAGACAAAAACACTAATTTTGCAACATCTCGTCTTTATTGGGACTATCAAATTAGTCAAACTGTCCAAAGGACCAGGCATTATGAAACTAAAAAAAAAAAAAAATGCTCTCAGTGAATCAAATTCACCTTAAAATACAAGGACACAAAAAAATATTAGGCCTAGCCTATTTAAGTTCGACAAAATAAGGGCCTAGCCTATACAGTGCAAAATATTTAGGGCTTGCCTATAGAAAGTTTAACTATTTCAGTGCAAATAAGGTAAACCAAAATCTTTTTTTGATAAGAATGGCTATATGGGATAAAAAAAGAAAAAAATCTCCCATCAAGCAGACACATATTTTGCCTATGTGTCAACACAATCCAGATGGTAGCAGGCCAACAGCATTCCCCAGCACCATGGATAGCACTTTTCTGAAACACATGGGTAGCAGCAAATCAACCAAATAAAAACCAACATAGTGTAGCAAGAGGACCACAAATATATTCTACATTTTACACAACGAATGTTCATTTTACCTTAATTGTTCTTCTTCTTGAATTTATACTTTTTGTCTGTCCGTACTGCATCCAGGAGAGTTTTCTCTTTCAATGCATAGCTGTAGAACTCTGTGCAGCTATATCCAAAGTTGCTCTTGACTTGGTTGGTCAGTCCATGCTTCATTCATCATTGAAAACGGTTTCGTTGGTCAGTCCATGCTGCAGTCATCAGTGAAAACACTCTTTCCACATGTGCATTTGTCACAGGGATGCTAAAGAGAAAGGATCCAAGTACAGTCAAATTTGGTGTGTTTGTGCCTTGGAGCAAAGTTGACACACTTTCTCCACAACAGGAACGTTCTCTTTACAACCTCCTGCTGGCGTGGCAAAATCACACAGTATTCTTCATAGAGTTCATCCATGTTTAGTTTTATCTCTCATCTGGAGGATCTCCACCACATCACAGAGATGAGAGAATGTGAATTCACTCTTAAGTCCTAAACAATGCCACATGCTGCTTGTGAAAGTTGCTGTCTGAAAAGTCATACCATTTGTCAAGGTAGCTGAGTGAACTACTGTAGAAATTAGAGAAGTCCTGCTTGATTGCTGTTGCTTCACAGTCTGGAAACTTTTGGAGAAGTGCACTGGTTTCAACTCCAAAAAAGGAGTCTGCCTGCCGCTGCTGGAGCTTTCTCTGAAGAGTGGAGAGAATGTCATATAACTCACAGACAGTTATATTGTCTCCCTCCAACACTAGTATAACATCATGGAATATCTTTAATGCATTATGGAGGAAGGACAGATAGGCCTGTAACTGAAGAGGGAGCTCATCGCCGTGTTGATCCTTTTTAAAAAGCTTCCATAGCACCTTTGGACAGTGTTCCTCTCCTAATGACAGAAAGTAGGCCTTCACTGCAGGCCAGCTGACATGAAGCCTTGAGACAGCAGGCCATATACTTAGCCATCTTGTAGGTACATGCCTCAGTACAGCATGATAGTCTTGATCCACAAATTCAAACAATGATTTCAGTTCTTCAGTGCGCTTTGCAGATGATGAGAAGTGACTGTAAATCTTGTTAGTTGTACATTCGATGTCTATGTCTAGTTTGTCTCCAGCATATTTCGCACAATTATGCACGACATGAGCCATACAATTAGCCTTGATAATGCCAGCATTATCTGCCTTCAGCTTCTGATAAACAGATTTGAACTTTCCATAATTCACACTAGCGTTATCAGCAGTGTAAGCAGAGATCATCTCCAGTCTTAGGCCATTATCCTTCAGTTTGTTAGTAATCTGGCGGTGAATTGATTCTGACGTCTCTAAGCTATCCTCGTAAAAATCAACAACTCTATTCTTTAACCCAAGCTCTGGGGTCCAGTATCTCACTGCCAGGGGGAAAAGCTTGGTGCTGCCGTGGTTAGAAGCATCTGATGCCACTGAAAAAAACGGTGTGTGCGTTCCACCCGCAAGCATAGGTGATGTCAGTTCCTGAATACATTTTTCCAATGAGACCGGAGCAAGGACATCTGTTACAATAGATGTTGCTTTGGTGCAGCCACACGACATTTTCTTAACTATTTCAGAATCTGGAAAAATTACTGGGGCTAACTTGTTACTGCAGTCGGTAGAGCGATATGAATGTGTGTGATGTACGGCATGATAAATGCTCGTCACTTCTGCTGCCGAAACTTTGTCAGCCTGTGGGTCATTTGGTTTATTGAAAAACGATTGCACTGATTTGCATGTTTCTTGATGATGTGCTTTTTTTCTGTGGTACTAACATGCACCATGTCGCTTCACATCGTATTCTCCACCATGTCCCACAGAAAAACTGCTTTTGCATAAAATGCAAAAAGCTCTCTCTGCTTCGCCATCTACAGGTCTTAACCAAGAGTATGTTGCGGTCCATTCGCTATTAAAAGTGCATCTTCTCTTTTTCGTGGCCACACTGGCCATGGCTGCTTAACCTGACCGAACAGCGCGCGCGCGCTCTCCAATTTGAGATTTTGACAATGTTGAGGAGGCGTTCGTGCACCAGTCAACAGTTTGATTGACGTACGACTCAGCCTATCGACTAACGCTTTT
Source organism: Cyprinus carpio (assembly GCF_018340385.1). NCBI lineage: Eukaryota > Metazoa > Chordata > Actinopteri > Cypriniformes > Cyprinidae > Cyprinus > Cyprinus carpio. The sequence continues at coordinate 18,977,326 of NC_056575.1, forward strand.
ATTGCTCTCTAACTATTGGACATAAGTTAACAGTACGCCTAGGACGTATCCGTGTATTTATTAGGCAGGGTCGAATGAAAAAGCGGGACAGATGCTCAATTTGCGTGAGGCGGGACAAAGGGTAAAATTGCTGTACAGTACAACGTAAAGCGGGACAGGTGGTCACTCTATTTACACCTCATGTTGCTCACCAGCTCGTAAGGACTAATTGCCTTGTTGATGATGGCTGATGTTTTTGTTCTTGCGGAACAATATTTCTTGGCAATTTTAGAATCAGGAAAGCATTCTTTGAATAGCGGCTGAGGTGATCTGCAAAGGCTAATGGGATATTGTGGCTGACCAGAGTCACTGCCACTTTGACCTCTTCCACTTCTAGCCTGTAAAAAAAAAGATGAGTTTACATCTGAGGTAGAATATGTGCAAATGCATAGCCAAAGCATATTAAGAGATTGCATTAAATTATTACCTGAGTGTCCAGATTCATCTCTCAGTCTTTTGAACAAACAAATCTATCTGTTTTTTTGGAACTGTCAAGGATTTTTTGTTTTTTGATATGACTCTCTCTGCTGATATGCCGCTGAACATCTGCCCTGCCCTGATGCTTGCATTCCAACTCATGCCAGCAGACTTCACACCAAAAGTGAAATTCTATTGTGCCTGGTTTAATGAAAGGCCACTCATTTGTCCAGGCACTGATAAATTTGGAATTGTAAGCAGCGGCCCCTGATTTTGCCCTTTTTTTCTGCTTGACTATTGGCTCTGTGCTTGTATCTTCCTTCTCCTGCTCCTCCTCCTTCTCCTGCTCCTCCTTCTTCTCCTGCAAATTCTTCTTGTGCAAATTTTTTGATTGCTCTCTGAAGACAGTTAAGGGATATGTAATCATCAAATCTTACACAGACATGAAGCAAATGCTCAATTTCCATGTTGCTTCCCAGAATGCAAATGTAAATTCTCAAAATACAATGCTCTCAAAGCTCATGTTTATCGCCATCACAAAAGACCACATACTCATTTTGATGATTCGACAGGCATGTTTGTTTGCAACAATACAGACTGTCAACAACAATTTACAGACATGAACAATGTCCTTTCTCATCTCAGGTCACATTTAGCCAAGTAAAAATCTGCACAATTACGGATTATGAAATGTGACAAAAATTTCAGTTTAAGATCAAGTTTCACTGCCCATGTTTCACAAAAGCACAGGACTTCTACATTTGCAAAATTACTGAATATGGATACTTTATCTGAGCAACCTTCTTTAGCATTTTTTGATGTTACTGAGGATGAGGTTTGATGAAAGTGAATTCACAGACTCACTGATGAAATGTACGCAAAGTCATTGTATATGAAAAATCTTTGCCTGTTTTATATGCAGCTACAAGCCAAATACCTGGTGCCATCATCAACCATTCAGATGACTGTGGAAGAATTCAGTGGTTTAAATTATATCTGTCATCAGTACACACAGAGATGTTCAGGGAAATACTCAAGTCAAAAAACGTCCCTCTCACAATGTGATATTGAATCTGTGGTGCAGACTTTGCAAGGCCAAGATTTACATTCAGCTTGTAATTCATTACTTTCCACAGAATACCAAAGAAGACAGTATTATCAGAAAAAAAATTTGTACATGCATCCACAAAGTATGTGTCTTGGTCGTGATGAGAACCGAAACCAACGTTATGCACAGTATATTCCATTGAAGAACACTTTAAAAACCATGTTAATAGACCCAGTGGTGTGGGAGCAGTGTGCCAGACATCAGCATGTACACTCTTCTGTGTTCTCTGACATCTGTGATGGCTCTGTATTCAAATCCAATGACTTGTTTAAGCAGCCTGAGATTACAATCCAACTTATCTTGTACCAGGATGCCTTTGAGATTGTGAATCCCCTTGGGTCAGCTAAAAAAGACACAAAATGATTGGAGTGTATTTTACACTTGGCAACTTTGAGCCATTTTACAGATCATGCATTGATAACATTCAGTTAAACACTTTTTGTGTTATGAGAGAGACTTTAACTCTTTTTGGTCAAACCAAGATTTTTTGCTAAGTTGTTGGCAGATGTCAAAGAACTTGAAGAGCATGGATTTGTGACATCTTCAGGTGACATAGTACGTGCAACAATAGTGGCTATTATCGGTGATAATTTGGGGTCCCACTGCATCGGTGGTTACTCACAGAACTTCAGTACTGCCAAGCATTGCTGTAGGTATTGCTTGGTATCTCGCAGTGAACTTCAGAATGTGTGTGTAGACTTTCCCAATCGCACAGTTGAGTCCTATAAGGCGGCAGTGGAAACTCTAAGGACGACCGAAGAAAATGTTGTTAATGGGTTGAAGTTTGACTCCATTTTCAACTCTCTCAAATATTTTCATGTTGCCCACCCTGGCCTTCCCCCATGCCTTGGCCACGACTTGTTTGAAGGCGTTGTAGCTATTGATCTTGCCATTTTCTTTGAATACTTTGTAAAAAGGAAGTGGTTTTCATATACACAGCTGAACAGGAGACTTGCACACAATTCAAATATCTGGATTCTGATGCTGGTTCTGCCCCCTCCCAGATATGTGAAAAAGGCAGAAATTTTAGGTGGTCAAGCAGCTGAGAACTGGTGTCTCCTCAGATTTCTTTTCTGTCATAATTGGAGACAGAGTAGAGTCACAAGATCCTGTATGGCAACTGACTGTTACGTTGAAAGAACTGGTTGAGCTAGTGTGTGCTCCCAAGATTACCACAACACAGATTGCATATCTCAATGTCTTAATGCCAGAATATCTGGAAACAAGACAGGAGCTGTTTCCTGGTGAAAATTTGAAACCAAAACATCATTACATGCTTCACTATACGTCACTCATTTTAAGTCTTGGACCTTTAATTCGTTTGTGGTCATTGAGATTTGAAAGCAAACATTCCTACTTCAAAAGAAGTGTGAGAAGAACACAGTGCAGAACTTCAAAAATTATGCAAGACATTGTCACAAAACCATCAACTTCTTCAAGCATATCTTCACTCACGGTCCTTTTTTTTCACCAAAGCTTAAAAGTGTTGACTTGGCCACATACTCTCCTCATTCGTACAGTGATGCTGTGTGCAAAGCTGTTGAGACAAGCTTGCTTAATGAACCAGACTTTGTTTCAACACGGGTAGAATACAAGGGTACCCTGTACAGGAAAGGAAACTTAATTTTCCTTAAATGTGAAGAGGAGTATTCTATTTTACAGTTTGGACAGATTGAGCTGATTTTCGTGAAATATGATGAGGTGACTTTCCTTGTGACTCCCCGCCCCTCAGTGTATGATTATGGACTTTATGAGATTTTGTCTGGGACAAAGGAATTGATTTGTGTAAATGCTGAGGAATGTCTGAATTATTATCCCTTAAATGAGTACAGTTTTATGGGACTGAAGGTCATTACTCTGAAGCACAGCGTTGTTCATCTGTAAAAAGGATAAACTGTCCTCTCCCAACAGAAATGGATTGCATTGTTGATTTTTATTGAGAATGTGTTCCCAAACCCTATAACTGCAAAGCTAGCCATAGAGGGTTTTGAACAGCCTAGGTGTGGAGACCATAGATGGACCTACAGTTTTTGAAAGATGATGATCTAGGTGGCTTTCTGAGACCGATTGAAGCAAAAAAACTAATAGCCCAAATCCCAAGTAAGTTTTAAAATCATGGTTGTTTTTACATATACACTAGTCAACATTTGAAGCAGATCAAAAAGTTCATTAAGTTCACAAGAAACAGGTATTGGTTTTAAGACAACTATTATGAAAGCTTTGTTCCAATTTAAATGTTGACTTTTTGTACATGCATACAATTAGATGAACTGGAAAAACAACACCCCAGTCTCTTTCATTCTGTACTTTGTTAGCGGTACTCTTTACTTGTATTACAGTATGTCAATGTGTTTCTCTTGTTTTCTGCAGTATGGTTTTTTAATGCAGTTTTTTGTTTATGCCATGTAGATATTGCCTCCACTCTGCAAAACACTGCCAATGATTTGTCTGCTGAATACAGTTCTGATGCATCAGGTTCACCTGCTCCTGGATGCTCAGTTTCACCATCCAGCTCTTAAGTGGAAGACGTGAGTAAAAAACTGCTGATACAACATTAAACAATCCACAAACATTTTGAAAGCAAAACATGTAATTTGTCAATTCTTGTTATTCATATACAGAGAATTTGTAATGTGAGCATGCCCAGCCTTTAGCACGCCTGGCAAACAAATTGTGCCACACGTGCAGTTCACAGAGCGATATATGTATTTGTCCAAACCATATGGCTCATTTTGAATTTCATGAGATCTACACATTGCAAAAAAGTTGACAGGTAGCAATAAGAGGCTGGAAAAGTTAAATGTACATATATGGAACAGCTGCAGGACCAATTTGCAACTTATTAGGTCAATTGGCAACATGATTGGGTATAAAAAGAGCCTCTCAGAGTGGCAGTGTCTCTCAGAAGTCAAGATGGGCAGAGGATCACCAATTCCCCCAGTGCTGCAGCGAAAAATAGTGGAGCAATATCAGAAAAGAGTTTCTCAGCTAGAAAAATTGCACAGAGTTTGAAGTTATCATCATCTACAGTGCATAATATCATCCAAAGATTCACAGAATCTGGGACAATCTCTGTGCGTAAGGGTCAAGGCCGGAAAACCATACTGGATGCCCGTGATCTTCGGGCCCTTAGACGGCACTGCATCACATACAGGAATGCTACTGTAATGAAAATCACAACATGGCCTCAGGAATACTTCCAGAAAACACATTGTCGGTGAACACAAATCCTCTGGTGCCATTCGCCGTTGCCAGCTAAAACTCTATAGATCAAAAAACGAAGCCATATCTAAACATGATCCAGAGAAGCACATGCATTTTCTCTGGGCCAAGGCTCATTTAAAATGACAATGCCAGACCAAATACTGCATCAATTACAACATCATGGCTGTGTAGAAGAAGTATCCGGGTACTGAAATGGCCAGCCTGCAGTCCAGATCTTTCACCCATAGAAAACATTCGGAACATCGTAAAGAGGAAGATGCGACAAAGAAAACCTAGACAGTTGAGCAAGTAGAAGCCTGTATTAGACAAGAATGGGACAATATTCCTATTCCTAAACTTGAGCAACTTGTCTCATCAGTCCCCAGACATTTGCAGACTGAGAAGAGGGGATGCCACGCAGTAGTAAACATGGCCTTGTCCCAACTTTTGGAATGTGTAGCTCTCATGAAATCCAAAATGAGCCAATATTTGGCATGACATTTCAAAATGTCTCACTTTCAACATCTGATGTGTTATCATTATTTTATTGTGAATAAAATATAAAGTTATGAGATTTGTAAATTATTCCATTCCTTTTTTACTCACAATTTCTACAGTGTGCCAACTTTTTTTTGGAATCGGGTTTGTATATGTATATGTATATATGTATACAAATCTGCAGAGTTATTGTACTCTAGTCAACATTTGAAGAGTTTTGGGGTATTGGTATTATGAAAGGTTTTTGATCCTCTTAAAATTTTGACTAGTGTAGTTCGATGGTACAAATCAAACTGTGATGGCACGGGGCCTCAAAACATTAATTTTGGAAAATTGCATACATTGTGATCCGTACATGTGCCACTGTGGTGATTACCTGGTCCATGAATGGCCAAAACGTCTCCAGTTGAGTCCGCAGCTTATGCCAGCAGAGAGTGAAGACTGTGTGCATTGTTCAGAGGAACTACAGGGCCACAGTGCAGCAAAATCACCAGCAACACGTTAAATGTGCCCATTTCATGCTGGTGATTTGTTGTACTGTGGTCCTGCGGTCCCTGTGAAAAAATGCACAACAGTCTCCCCTCTGACAATAATGCACTGCGGACATAAAACAAGTCTGTGCACCACTTTAAATGCATAATCTATATAGTGGCACATGAACAACCCACAAAGCCCCATGCCATCTCTGTTTGTCTGTTATTAAACTTCAATAAATCTGCAGCTTGGGAATGGGCAATTTTGCCAAAAAATGAATGAAAAGTGTTCATCCTGTAACCTGTGGACATTTATCTTCTAGGTGACAGTATAGCTGTGAAACTTCATTTTATGACCATGACTGGCATTATAGTTTTGATGTTCCATGACAAAAAATGCCAGCAAGTTTTATGGGAAAGTTGCAAAATGGCGGAAGGCCAAGTTGCTCTGAGAGAAGAAAGTCGGTCCGCATTGTTGCTTCTGAGATCCTGGAAGTCAGCAAATGTCCAGCAAAAACATGTATCAGAAATAGCCCGACAAATGGTGATTGCATACCCAAAGTCTTTCAGAGATGAGATTAATTCCCAGGTAGGAAGTGGATATGATCCTCTCCTCAAACAACTGTGTAGAATTGACAATTTGAAAAGAGCAAAAGCTATTAGTATACAACTTTGTGGTACTCTAGAAGTATCAACAAAGAAACTAAAATTGTTATATGGTTGTATAAATTCTGATCCACAACTGCTAGTTGGAGAAACATCCGAATTGCAGCAGGAAAAGAAAGAGAAGTTGCTAGTAATGTTTCAAAATAATGAAAGTGATGTAAAGACCATCTATGACTTAATGACTTCTACATACACCCCTCAAAGAAACAGCATCCAATCTGGAAAGGAAACCAAAGATTTACTTGATGAGTGGCCATATCTTTTTCAGCCAGCAGGAATGAAAGCACACTCTTTAAAGCTCACTGGCATTGACATAAACAAAGCTTTTGAAGAATCTGCTTCCAGTAAGTTCAGAAGAATATTGGACTACTTTGAATTTCAGTGCACAGAAAGAGCAAGCAGAGCAGGGAGAATCCTCACAAAGTATAGAGCTGGAGGGGATCATGTTTGTGGGGCTGTGATGTTGCTGCTAACCCATTTCAAAAATGACCAAGACCACTTTCTTGTGATGGTAGAAGACACCTCTGTTCCAAGTGATATATGCTCAGAACAGCTTCCAGCAACACCATGTATAGTAGTGTGTGGTGGGTATTATTTACTATGATCTTGCAACACAATAATTCCTGTTTTCAGGTGATCAGAACTCACATTCTGTTAAATATTATGTCTTACTGATTTTGTGTTTGTTCAAAGGAGAGAACCCACTGACAGCCAGTGTGTGTACATGGTAGCAGTAGACCAGATGATTGTGAATGACCATCTCTTGAGTTTTACAGAAGCCCTGTATCTGATGTTCTCTCTTTAATATATATTGAACATCAGTTACCCTGTAGAACTGGGAGCCACACTAGAATTCTTGCAAAGGTAATTCATAGACTGCATTCCTTTGGTTAAGAAGCATACAACAATATTTAAGGATATTGTTTGTGTTGTGTTTTAAAGGTGCATCTTTAGGATAAATCCTCATAAAGGTACCAAGGTGGAAAAGAGAGTACGCTCTCTTTTTCTCTCTGTCAACCCCAGAGTATTGAGTCTGACGTCAAAAATTGCTGCATTTGACTGGGGAGAGTAACAGGTGTAGAAGCTCTGTTGTCTTGTATAGTAGTGGTAGACTTCATCTTCTGTGTTTATCATTCATCGATGATAAAGTGCACAAAGGACAATAATTTTAGAATTAACTCCAATAAATGTGATGTAATTGTCTGTGGCCAAAACTAAGAGTATTTGGTTAAGGCTTGTTGCTGTTTCTGCTCTTCTTTTGGTTTGGGTTTTAATTGTTACTGTTTGTGTCTCCACAGATGTGGTCTTTCACAAGATTGACATTTCGCTGAAGAACAGGACAGACCGACTTTTTTGTACTTCAGTGCAGCGCTTTGTTCCTTAAATCATTTTTATTACCTTGTGATGTGATTAGGATTTAATTTAAATTTATTTATTTATTTGAATGGGACAGTGCATGTTAATGAACAAACATGGAATACATGCATGTAACATGCTGGATTGTAGCCAAAGGCTAATTTCCATCCGTAGTCCCATGGGCTAAAATCACACTGGTCACAAAACATTACATAATAAAATTTACATCTACAGTTAGTACATCGTTTATCAATAAATTAGCTAAAGCCCCATATACAATATTCACATAATACTTGAAAATTCATTCAACTTCAGTCTGATCAGAATCCAGGCCCAGTGTTTTTGTTTCTTTTAAATTGAACACATTTGCGTTCTGAAACATGCTTTATCCATTTTCCCCATGTGACATGTTCAGGATTATCAGAATCAAGGTCGACTTTTTTTTTTTTTTTTTTTTTTAATTGAACAAATTTGTTTTCTAAAACATGACTTTTGCGGGGAAGTGTTTTTTCCCATTGTTTGATCTTGAAGGTTTGCTATATAATAAAAAGCTGAAGTTGTTTACAGCAATACTCTGGCTACCATAAATTACTGTATAACATTTTACAAAAATTTTGTGTTTTTTAATTTTTAAATAAGTATTTTTAATTTGTTTTTAGCATTACTTCTGTCACACAGTATACAAAAATGTCCCTGTACATTTGGTTTAAAATAAAATAAATTCACTAGAAAAAAGATTATGGCATGAAAACATGTAAGCCCAGATTTAAATATTTGTGGCAGTGCACTCTTTCTGAATGTGTCAGGTTTTCAGAAAGACATGATAGAAAGGCATGTACAGTGATTATTGCATCTTTATTGGATATGCATTTGTAGGAAAAAAAAATGTCCTTTATGAAAGCGTCCCTTAACCCTTTTTGTGCCTGACCTGGCAGTAATGGTTGCTAATTGCACTTATTTTTTTATTTGGTCATTATGGAAGGGAGCTGCTGCAATTCTGTTCTTGCACATTTGTTAGTTTACTCGTAGAAAGCATTCAAATTCATCCTGAAGTCAGTTGTATTATCTCTGCCAAAAAAAACAATATTAGCACATTTTAAGTTAAGATGCTTGCTATACCTTTAATGTGATAAAAATGAAAATCTGTCTTGTACTCTCAGGTTGTATAACTTTCTTTGTGGTTAGCAGAACAAATTAATTTATTTTGACTAATGTACACCGAGGAAGTTTTAAGAACCACTGGCTTATAGATTTGGCTTTTTTGTGATTAAAAAAAGCCATTATTTGCAATGAAAATTTAGAAAATGTTGAAAAGTGAAAATAAAGTGCTTTATTAAGAGAAGAGTGTTTATTAAAAATAAAGTATTTATTGGGTAGGCTTAGGGGTCGGTGTAGAAGGGCTTTTATTCTCACAACAATGTAGCATCCATTTAACAATTTTAATAAATATAATAATTTGCACTCTATGATAATTATTGGATCCTGTTAATCTCAAAATACTAAGGTGCAATTATCTGCCGATATAGATAGCATCTAATTAGTATTTACACTTACTGCAAATTTGATAATTATATTTATTAAATGAAAATTATTTACACCTAATGTAAATAGCATTACGTAAAAATGAATTGGGTTGTAGCTCGTTGTCTAGGTGACTGTGATTTTAAATAGGTGTTGTTTGTGTTTTAACAACATTTAGCTCAAGAATAGGGAAGTTCGAATAGCCTATGTGAATATTACCAACTTCACTGAACTCGAGTTAAGAACTGACCGCATTTCTTTATATTTGAGTCCAAGTTCAAACACTATGAAACGCTCCATTAACGTATACGGAGCTCTGAAACACTGCCAGCGGGACATTAAACAGGAAGTGTCTGTCCGAGCTCAAAACAGGTTTTGCGTGGGAACGCAAAGTTTCTCGGGGGAACGCAAAAGATTTGGAAAAAAAATCTCCCATCCTAAAATTTTTTCCACCACCACGTCCCTTTGAGGGTAAATAGCATCTACAGCTGTTTATTTTGGATTCTGATATGGAAATCATGACAATTAGCTTACCTTAACAATAAATGGTTTTCCAGAAGTGGTTGTAACAAGTGGGTTTGGACAGGTGTGTGTGTTTGGATGAGGATACCAATAAGTGAAACACGTACTCGAAATGTGACCTCTTTAACCCATCCCACTGAGTGTTGAGCACACACCCCCGGAGCAGGGTGGGGAGCAATTAGGGTAAGGTGCCTTGCTCAAGGGCACCACAGTCGCAACACGCTGGCCATGAGACTCGAACCGGCAACTCTTGGGTTACAAGCCCGCCTCTCTAACCACTAAGCTACAACTGCCCCCGGAATAATAATAAAATGCTCTAACAGCCACAAGAGAAAACTGATGCCTTTCAGCGGCAAAAAAAATAAATAAATTAATAAATAAATAAATAAAATATTTAATAAACAACACAGTCCAGCGCAAGATCGCCTATTTAACAAACGAACGATATTTATCGATATGCATAACAACAATAGTAGCTTAACACTGACTATAAATCAAGGAAACAACATGACCAAATGGATCACCTATGAAGTTGAGAAAAGATGCGCAATTACACCTAATGTCTTCAGTGGCACAGGCACTAGTTAGAAAAAAGCCTCGTTTATTTGATGCTTGTTTCAAAGTCCTTGGTTCGAAATCTTTATTTATACCTTTTGGTATCACAAATCACATCGAAAAGGCATTATTTTCAACAAAAATGAAGTAGAAATAAGTGTCTAACGAGTGTTTAATAAAACACTTTATACTATTATTGCAATCCTGGTTAATGTACACAACTTACTGAGATGCAAAACAGAATCTGCCAAAATATAGAATATAGCATCTAATTACTATTTACACTTATTGCAAACTATCGCGACATTTACATGATGTAAATAGAATATATAGCTATTTGTTTTTAGTGTAAATCACAACTGTTTGCTTTTTGCACTTAGTGCATAGTCACTGCCTAATTCAACTGGAAAAATGTAGGCTATATTTGGTGTTAATGTATGCATTTTTAGTGGAATTTCACCGTTCCGATGAAAATGTGAAATGACTGTGAATTCTACTGGTTTTTCTCTGTAAAACGAAATTTTTTTCAACTCTGACCAAAAATAAATACTGTTATTTAAAGGAAAATGTCATTTTTTTGTAGTAACAATTTAAATAGTTAAAAAACAGGGAAAATGTACATTAGATGTAAAAGTTAGCATTTTAATGGAATTTTACAGTTCTGATCAAAATGTCATAATACTGTTAAATTCTACCGTTTTTTTTCTGTAAAAATACATTTATTTTTTACAGTGTATTACCAAAAAATAAATATTATTATATTCATATATTACAATTAAAAAAAAAACAAAAACGTATAGGGCCTATATAAAAATATATTTTAAAAAAGGGCCTCACTGATTAATTTTGCCTGTAGGGTTCACCTCTGATTCGGGGCTGCTACTATTTGACCTTAAGATTTTTAAATGTAGAAGTTTGATAAATGTGTGATAGGCTATTTTATGTGGATAAAGTCATATTTTGTGTACATTGACTACACATGTCCTTATAAGGCCAAGAAAATATGTCGCATCTTGTTATTAAGAGAAAAAAATGTCTTTTAAGGACCATAAGATCTCGCTATTACGAGAAAATGGTTTTCAATGGAATAAAGAGCATGTCATTGTTTAAACAACACCACCAACAATGTAAGAGGCCTGTGGAGATTTTGAGAAGAACTATGGATTCAACATTTAATAATGAGTTTTAATAATGCACAGTAAGTAATATATTGTGTGATGTAGAAAAAATTCTAGGCAGCAGAGTAAATAAATGGTCAATTAAGTTCAGAAATTGGTATATACAAAAGTAAATATTTGCTGCATTGTTTGTATTTGTATTGCTATGTCATTCTTCGGGTAGAGGGGTAAAACTTGTATATCAAAACCCTAATCAAAAACTTTCTGAAAAACATGTATTTCATTAATACAAGGAAGGCTAAAAGTGCTGCACAGGTGTACCTTATCTCAGTATCAGTATGTGGTGTGTGGAGATTCTAAGAAATCCACATGGTGATAGAGATTCTGAGAAGTCCACGTATTTTAAATTAGACACCAAGTGTTGTTGAGAGATTCTGAGAAGTCACATACTCAGAATGTGTTCTAATTCATAACTGATAAGTTTCAAAGAGAAACCAAAACATTTCAAAGTTTAAAAAGTTAATATTTCATGGTATGAATCGGTCTCATATATATATTAACAGGTTTCATTTTTATATTCAAAAATGTTTTTTGGTAAAACTTATGGTATATTTCCATATGTAATTTCACAGTATTTCTAACTGCGTAGTTCCGCTGAGTCTGTTTTGCATATGAAGTTTGAACTGCATGTATTGTTCTTTTCGTATCAATATTTCTTAGAATTATCAGTATGATACTTTGAATCACAAAAGAGGAAGAAGTCCAAAATCGAGACATTGACTAGACTATTTTTAAGGTCAGGTGTTATTAGTGATAGCCAGATGACGACTTATGTCTGCGAACAACAGTATATAAGATCGACTCTGACAAATAGAGTGGGTTTGCCTTCTGAGACTCTGGTCTCTCTATCTTTTCAGCTCACTTCCTCTCTCCTGGCTTTCACTGAGCGACAACTCTTAGACTCAGACTTAGAACTCTTACAGGTTTTTATTCCAAATTCAGATACCTTGAAAATTCAGATACTTTGATACTCTGATACTTTGATAGTTTTAATATTTAATATTTTTTGGTACTTTGTGTGATTCGAACAGAATAATTGTTAATGTTTCAATTACAATTGTAATAATGTTTTGATTAATACTGGTTGGTTCAATCCATCATAACATGGATTGTTATTAAAAATGTACTAACATTGGATTTACATTTTCTATATTTGAAGGTTGTATTATTATCCAGAACTTTATTTACAAGTTATGATTTGTGGTTTCTTTTCTCTCTATTCTTCTTTTAATAAATGTACATATTATTCCACCTTGACCGTCTGAATGGATTAAATTTTTGCATTCAGTAGTGTAATGTAATATAAGGTGTAAAGTGTAGTGTGTGTGTGAAGTATATATATATAGATAATATATATATACTTCGAAAAACACTGAACAATCTCAGATTCATAAGGCTAATGTGGTATCAGAAGGGGCTCTCTAACAAATAATGCATAGTGGTTAAATTCTAAAAAGTTGCTTTAGAGAATGCTATGCTGTACAGTAGGAGTGTACATGAAAATACTATTTGAAGGAAATGTGTAATTATCCTTACACAACTTCTATTGTGATTGTGAAAATGGGCATGGACTTTCAGGGCTTGAACTAACTGTTCTAAATAGGCCCATTTAAAATATGCGGTAGTTATTATATCTGTAGCCTAGTTGTAGCGTGTATTTCCTGAAAAATACAACCTTTGTTTCAACAACGTGATTTTCCACATTTAAAAGTTTGGTATTTTACAAGCTTTAATCTAGTTAGGTTCTCTGTGTTTGAACGAGCACTAAACAGTTGGCGCGTGTAATGTCCAAATAAATGTAGGTACGTGTTAACATGCAATTTAGTATGTTGTAACAGTTATTACATTAAAAAAAAGGTTAATTGTTAGGCTTACTATGAAAGCCTTACGTACATCGGGTTTTTTTTTTTTTTTTTAAGTCAAGTGCAAACATTTACAGTACATTTAAATAGAACAAAATGTTTGAAAGTTGTTGCAGTTAGGTAACTAAATTCGTTTATTTAAATGTCAGCTAAAATAAATTGATTGCAACCAATTTTCCTTAAAAAAAAAGTTAGTAAATTCAATGACTATTTTTTTTCTCAGTGAAATATCAGTACATGATTAGTAATGTTACTTTTTTTGCATATAAAGCAAGTGGACTTTATAATCCTGTCTGTGTCACAACTCGCAGACATCGGACATCACACTGCGCCACAGAAAGCCTCAAAAAGCACGGTAAAAGCTTAATTCTCTTGTAACAGTTAAGTGATGGATCATTCTGTGAAATGTCCGGCACCTGGTGTCTTTCAAGAGTGAGGGAGTGGGGCATCTTCTGCATCCACCACAAACAGATTCGGTTCGTAGTTATAAAGACTTTTGTTTTAGAGGATGTTCAGCTAAATACAGTTATAGCTCAACATTTATATAGTGTCTTCATAATGCTATTAGCTGTCCATCCTCAATCACTCCAACGAGGAAATAGCCGTAATTATTAGGTCTAAAGACAAGTGTTGAACAAGGTCTGTTTGAAGTTACTTTTACATAAATACTTGAAGTATTTCCAAAAAACACTTCCTTGCTGCATATGGATACTTGCCACACAAACCATTGAGAAACACACACCCAGTCAATACAGGAGCGAGAACACTAGCGTTTTAGTTTCGCTGACACTAAAAAACATCAGATAGTGTAAATGAAAAAATACAGAAAAGGGTTAAAACTCAGAACAACAATAATGCAGAGAAGAATGAAACAACATTGCTACATGTCTACGACTATGCGGCTGTCGGTAGGAGGTAAAGTCAGAGGAAAAAGAGATCCAGACTTCAACGCCCACGGAGAATACAGTCTTCTGAAACTCACAGGTACCTGAGAGTAATCAAGAAGTATATTTCAGTGTAGATAGTTCAATATATGAATTCTAAGGTTTATTTAAAATATTGTTCTCATATATAGGCCCTATATATATGACTGTAACCAATTCAACTATGCACAATAAATGTTCGCTGGGCATGAAGGGTTCAATAATGGACTCAGAGACAGGCAAATAGAAGAGGATTGTTGCTATCTAAGTCAGGCAGAGGCTGTAGAGAGAAATGAAATCTACGCAAGACACAGACAGAGCCCATGTTCAACACAGTGCCCGCAGCACACAAACCCCACAACGACCTCACGCCGCACGTGTCACACTACGCGTAAAACTGAGATTAAAGGAAACAGTTCAGCCAAAAAATTAAATTTTCTTAGTACTCACTTCCAGGTCATCCTAGTAGTCTGCGCATGCAGTCTTTGCCTCGTTTGTAAATAATGGGGTTATTTTTTATTTTATTATTTTCCTGAAAATGACTGATTGTTTTGCTAGAGACGACAATTATTTGTCAACTCGGGGTCTATGTGGATTAATTTAAAGCTGCCTCCTTAAATATGGATTTTTGACCTGTAGAAAATGGCTTCAGATTGTGCCCCGTTCCACACGCTTTCCTCCACAAACATGCCAACACATGTATCTTTGGATGAAGAAAGAAAAAGTCATATACAGTGATATCTTGATGAGTTAAATAATCAGGAACCACCATTTGTGGGTGAAACTGGTCCTCTGCATTTACTCACAAAAAAACACAAGGACAAAAAAACCACAGCTAATAAACATCTGACAAGAGTCAAAGTTTAGTCGTACAGGTCACATGTTGCAGAAGATGTGAGTCGTTAGATATGAGGACGGGAAGAGAGTTATATCCATATCTATCATCTTCAGAAGTGAGGTTGTGAAGAATCGAAGCGCTCCGAGCAGCTGGTGTGTGTTTGGTGTGATGTGTGTTTCTTCTAGTGAGCTGCAGGTCATAGTGCGTGTGTCCTCCATCTATACAAAGAGCAACAAACTACACACACGAGAGACAGCCAGCTGCTAACTAAGATCACCAACCTGCAGAGAGATGAGGACACGTTACTAATCCGAAATGAAACATGACTAATGAGAGAGAAGGCTCATATGCCAGAATGGTAATCTGACGGAGAAGAGCGAAACCAGCTGAAATTCGAGAAAAAATAGAACTTCAGAAGTGTGTAGGAGTAAAGTTTCTTCCGTTTAAACTGCGTGACTTGCTCTGAAGCCCCGTTTTTACTTATAGGTTGCCCGGTGACCCAGTACTGGAACTCTGGATCTGTTACCGTTGCCGATACCACAGGCATCGGGGACCTGACCCATGATCATACACAGTTGCCTTCCCCCCTTACGCCTAGTTTGGTTCTCGTTTTGGTGTCTTTCCCAAACTCCCGCGTTACTGTCTATAATTATTACCAATCTAGGGAAGTCAAATGAATATAATGCCAGTACACGGTGCTGCTAGTTAAACAGCCTACTTCACTACAGCCCACGCAGGACTTCGTGAACACTAGTTTGAGAATTTAAAAAGCACTGTGACAAAAACTCCTTTTAGGAGATCAATCAGTGATCTCTGCAGGTTCAGGTCTATGTACAGGTATACAGCAGGACATAGAGGGCAAGAAAGAATTCAGCAAATAAGCTGTAAGAAACAAGTCATTTTCATTACACTACTTAAACAGAGATTGTGCAGTAGATGAAAAACACTAGAAAAGAAAAAGTTCAAAGACCAAATCACCTGATAATGAACACACAATCGAGGATCCACCTTTTTTGACCTCAATTGCAATATCAAGCAGCCAAAACCTGTTTTGTACAAGCTAAAAAAATCGCTGGACGCCAAAGAGACCGGAAGTAAGACCGCATAGCATTTACAAATGGCGGCCGCCCATTTCTATGTCAGGAAAAAAGGTGGATACAGACAGTTACTCGTACAGATAATAACAGAAAAAAATAAAGAAATTTTAAGCATCAGTACTCTGAGCAAAATGCTCTTACAGTATTGGTAAGGATCCTAAATGTCTCCATACCTACAGCAGTTTATTAGTCGTCTAGACTTTACTCGACCACTAGTCCTAAGACCACTATCCCGCCCGTTCTCTCAGTCCTGCAAAGACTAAATGACAGGTAAGAAAAGTTCTTTACTACAAATCAATTCCAACCTAGGTAGGAGTTTGCCGCTAAGTGATTCTATACAGAGTTTGACTGCTACACGAAAGGAACGTACAGAGTTGCTCTCATCTTAAATTCCTACAGCGACGATGATGCTGAAATTATTCTAGTAAGTGTAAGTGAGTGTAAAACCTCTAGAGTGAGCCTCGTAGGCACTCCATGAAACATGATCAAAACTATAGAGCTTTGTATTTCTACAGGAACAAAGTCCTTCGACCCGTCTCTCATTGTTCTTTTCCCCCCTCGCCTCGTTTCTCACACCACAAGATTCATTTTCCACGCACTAAGCCATATATTATCATGAGAGTCTGAATGGCGTGTCATCAGTTTTGTTACGAAATTTTACACATAGAAAATAGTGCTGTTGAGGTCATATTGTGAGCTGAGGTTATATATTGCTGTGCTGGCTTTCTGAATGAGAACATGTTAACCCTGTTGAAAAATGCGGGCATTGTGTTTGGAGTTCGCAGAAACTTCTGATCAAAAGTGGAAATGTGTGAAAACAGTGAAATGTGTTAATGTTTTAAGAAGTGTCTTTGTTTTGAGAACTGAATGAATGGTCCAATTATTAATCATTAATTCATTAGATTAATAATGAATAAGTTAATTAATTACGCAATCGAGAAAAACCGTAACCATCCAGACTGAACTGCCGGAATCAAAGTTTAGTTCATGTTCTTATCGGTTGGGTATAGGGATGGAAGTGCGATCAATCAGTCTTTACTTCATTTCCTCTGAGAAGAAGAATGGACTGAGGCAGAAGATACTGTAGAGAGAGAGCAGCAGGATCTGATCATCATCAAAACACAGAGGAACAAGTGAGAGTGAGTGTGTGTGTGTGTGTGTGTGTGTGTGTGTGTGTGGTGTGTGTGTGATTGGTGTGTACTTTTAAATGAAAGATAATGTGTTGAAAGTGTCTGTGCTTCATTTTATAAATCATGTTAGTGTTTGACTCTCAGGATTTGTGAAGAACATTTCTGGTAAGTTCTGATCTTTTCTGGATTGGTTGACGATATTGAATGGAGCGTAACATGGAATGGGTGATGGCAGCACACTGACTATGGCGTTGAGAAATCATCTGAACTGAAACTGAGATAGTTAATAAAATGTTGACCTAATCACACAGAAAGCAGCTCTACCTAACGCTGATCTGTTGTGCAGGTTCTGGGCGTCTGGAGAACCAAACGCTTTCAGGGAAAAGAGGAAGACTGTGCTCGACGCATTCACCGGAGGGTGATTTTCCAGTGATGATACGTAAGAAAATGGACTGTGAAAAGAGTATCTGTTAAATGGACACATTTCAATAAATGTATAGTGTGTGTTATGAACATCTAAATAGTGTTATGATCCCATTTCCTATGATGATCTTGTTGGTGTGAAAATGTTGTGATGCACATGGATCCTGTTTTCCCTTTTCCTTTGTTGATTCAGTATATCAAACAATAATTTATTCTACCAACACCCATATCCTTGAATTGAGTCTAATTTAATTTAAAATTTAATATCCTATTTATTTACTGCCCTTTAAAGTTTTCCTCAAAATCTCATGATTCAGAGCATCGTGGTTCCTGAAACCTGCTGAAATGAGGGATACAATTAACGCTCAGCTATACTTTACTAAGAGAAATCAGAGAAAGACCTGGTGACTCTGTTGTGTCAGTGGATAATATGTTGTTTGATCCAATTAATTTTAAAAGTAGATGGAAAGAAGACATCTAGGGAAATTAGGACGCCTTTTCATGACTAACTTATTTAAAAAAAAAAACAAAAAAAAAAAAAAACATAAATATAAACCCACTGGCAATAGCTTTTGAAAGTCTGAACATGACAAATTGCTGCCCTCGACAGGAAGTTTCAGTTAAACCAAAGACCGAGTTCCTGTTCTGTCCATAATAGGAGAAAAGCTGTCATAAAACATCTACTTCTCATATTCTTAATAAAATTAAATCCAGTATAAGTTGTATAAACATATGCTCATAAAGTAAAGGCAATGATAACATATTTTAAAACATAATAAATAGCTCATCTGAAATATCACACTCAAAAATAGCTTTCTTAGTTATTGGTCTTGTTCTGAATCAAGATGCATGTACTGAGAAGCTAAAACAACTTAAGATATGGGCTGGATTTTCTGAAGAAAAAATATCTAATTTTGTTAGTTTTTCACTTAACACAGAAAAAATAAGGACTGTTTAGATATTGTAGGAAACAAGACAAACTAGTAAGAAATCATTTAGTTGCAGTGTAGAAAACCGTGTCTATCAGTATTAATATTAGAAATGTGCCCCAACTAAAAACCGACAGGATCGTTATAGTTCTTGTATATTATTAAGACATGAAAACTAAAGTATAAAAGTGTAATTATGCAGAAATACTAGGGTTGGAGTAACATAACCAGGCCTTGAGTAAGAGTGCAGGGGAGACCAAGTTTTTATTTGCTTTGAAAACTTGCAAAAGAAAAAATTTTTATTGTTTATGACCAAATAATAAAGCTTTAGTCATATTTTCAACAGGAAGAAAGAACATGTGGTACAGAAAAAACTGATAAAGCGCTCCTGATTGATCCTCTTGAGTGATTCAAAGTGCTGATTGGCCACAGATATTACCTGATAGAAAAAGTTACAGTTCGTACAGCTCTTTGTAGACAGAACCTTATTGTTTTCGGTATAAAAAGTCCCAAAAAATTACCAACTCCAAAAAACATCACATAATGTAAATCAGTGGTCACAGAATAAGAATGTGTGAAACACTAAACTTTTGACAAAATAGAACCTGAAATTCCAAATCGCCCAATGGGTTAATAAAAAGTTGTAACGTGAGGGTGTGTTGCAAATTATCAGCCAAATCTGTCTCTGAAACAAATGAACATTTCCACCATTCAACAATCGGTCGTCTAATGATCGCACTACTCCTGGTTCATCTTTGCAGCGCAATGGTGCCACCATGCAAGGCGAGAGTATTCACGAAGCACAAACAAATGATCATTTCGACCCTTTGCCCACCCGGGAGGGGGGGGCAGGGGTTAAAAAAAACGGGGGGGGGAAAAAGGTCGTAGTGTCATTAATAGAGACTGTTGTGATCCCGCACGCCTACGGGCCGCCGGCTTAACCGTACAGGTGAAGTCAGTGAGTAGGTGCGCTCTGCGCTGTGCCATGCAAGAGAGGTTGGTAACAATACTCTCAAGAACTATAAAACTGTGTCGCCTAGATACGATTGGGCAGAGAGCTGGCTCTAAATGATCAAAAAAATAGGCACATGCATTTACTACGCACAGTGAACGTAATAATTACTACATTTTCTGGTTCCATTTTTTTGATATTGGAATTAGAATAAAAAGACAAAAAAAAAAACAAACAATCTGCACTAAGTTCAAACATCCATTCAATATCTCAATATCTGTATTTCTGATATTACTGAGAAACTGATAAAAAAGTAGACTCCTGTTCACATGCGTTTTACTTTACTATATAATATAGTAATAATTTAGACTTTCCCGTGTTTCATTGCTTTTTTGTTTTTTGTTTTTTTGTGGCTTTCCTCTTTAGATCATTTGGAATGAGGGATAAAATAGACACATACACACCAACAACATGAAATAAGTCAAACATCAATTCAATATCTACTCTTTCTGACTATTATGAAATTCGAGGATGGGCCGCCCACGATGAGTCATACTATGAATTTTTTTAAAGAATTTTTATTTATTATGTAAACAAAAACCAATTTTTTTTTTTTTTTTTTTTTAATTTACAGTAGATCTCTATCTGGAAGCCTTAAAAACCACAAGCTTTTGGACTCTGATGTCAAAATACAGCATTTTTTTTCCCAACAAACTCTGGTGCCTAAAGGGTTAAGAAACCAGGGAGATCTGTTTAAC
Organism: Cyprinus carpio; assembly: GCF_018340385.1. Lineage (NCBI taxonomy): Eukaryota > Metazoa > Chordata > Actinopteri > Cypriniformes > Cyprinidae > Cyprinus > Cyprinus carpio. The sequence goes on from NC_056575.1 coordinate 18,997,775, forward strand.
TTTGATAATTTCGTCCCATTTCAATTTACCATTTATATATAAGATAGTGGAAAAGTGTATTGCAATTCAAAATCATGAATATATTTCTAATAATAATTGTTATGAAACATTTTAATCTGGTTTTCGTCCCCACCTAGTACGGAGGGAATGCTATTGTCAGAATTACAAATGATCTGTGTGGCAGCTGACTCTGGGCTTTAACCATTACTTGTCCTCTGACTTTCAGCGTTGCCTTTAGATACTGTCTCAAAAAGATGACTTCCTGGAAAGATTAGCTTTATTGGATTACTGGCACTCCTGTCTGGTTTAGGTCGTATCTTTCTGGACCACTCCAGCGTTTCAATTGAAAAGTTCAGTCAAGAACATCTACAGTCACCACGGGTGTTCCCCAGGGTTCTGTTTTGGGGGCAGCGTCTTTATATTTCTATTCGCCCTCGGGTTAATTTTAAGGAAAACATGATATTAACTTTCATTACTGTCTGCCAAACCCACTAGTATTTTCTCCCCACTTTGTCAAGCGGTTTAGCGTGAAATTAAAGATTGGCTTTCCGATAACTTCCTGAGGTTTAAACTGGAACAAATCTGAGGCCCTACTTGTGGGGACTAGACTGTTTGTCTAAACTAATTGTTTTCCTTGTCCATTGACAGATGCAATCTGTCCTTCCTCTCAGGTTAAAAGTGTGGGGACTACAAATTAATAAAATGTTAAATCAGGTTCCAATGAATAGTATGTACATTGTGTTTTAAATTTTGAGGTTAAGATGATGACAGTCTGAGATGATTCAAGTCAAAGCAGGCCAGTTCTGAGAACATTGACCTTTTGTTTTTGCTCTTCCGACCATCTGGGCTTTAAGATCAAGGCACAGCTGTAGCCCTTGTTTCTATGATGATGTGCCGGTATGCGATACTGTCCGACACCTCTGCATTTGAATGACACTGTTATGCTGATGAGATCAAGGTGATTCCTGTAGTCATTTGATGCTAGGTAGATTGTCTCCACCTCTACTGTATGGTACCCTCCACTTGAAGGTAAAAAAACTCCAAAAGTATCATTGCTTTGGTAGGCTTTTGATGCCTGCAGTGTGCGCAAACAGAGCATTCTAATAAAGAATTCTCCTGAGATTCACCCAGAGTCTCTGGTCTTCGCTTCTGAGTTTCCAACAAAGTTTGGGGTGTTAAAAGGATCTTTGAAACTCAATATAAATACTATCATGTGGACTGCTATTTCACTTGCGGAACATAACCCGCCCGGTCTCTTGTCATAGCATTACAATCTAGACAGTACGCTAAGTGGCAACTAGTAGGCTAGTCTGTGTCACAGCCACTAGTTACTTTACCGTATCCTTATTGGCTTTATATGTACGCCTGTTATACATGCACCCTGCCATACTGTTGTCCGTTCCTGCCCATCACACCCCCCATCCGCCCTCGTTTTATAGTTGTTCCACGTTGGTTTGTATCCACCCGCAATTATTGCACGTTCGCTGCTTGTATGGTTCTGAACACCATCTACTGGAGTACATGTCTCAAGTTCTTCAGCAGTTCCACTGGCTTCCAGTAAAGTATCGAGTTGAATTAAGATCTTGCTACTTACTTACAGGGCACTTAATAATCTTGCACACCAATACCTTACCAACTTCTTCATTTTTACACCCCTTCACATGCTCTTAGAGCCTCATCTTCCATGTCTATTTTGGTACCAAGGATTTGACTAAATACCAGGGTTGCCAGATCTTTTAGCTATGCTGCCCTGCATATGAAACCTCCCTTCCCCCTGATATTCATAAAGTGATGCTTGCGGAACTTTCTAAACACATCTTAACGCATATCTTTTTTTTCAGGCTTTCTATAATGTTTTTATTGAGGTCTTTATTGCACTTATCTGTATATGTGGAGTGTTTTTTGTTTTTTTACGTGTAGTTGATTTGTATTGTTTTTTATCTTTCCTTGGTTGCTGAGGTGACTTGTGTGTTTTAAACGCGCCATTAAAAAAATGCTTATTATTATTATTATATTATTATTATTATTATTCTTATTAAGTAAATAGAAAACGCAGTCGAAAGTATAAGCAAAAAAAAAAGGGGAAGAACTGATTCAAAACTGCCTTAGTAGATATTGAGGATTTACATTTGTTCCGCAGTGATGTTTTTTTAAGTATTTATAAGTGTTTTATTTACAGTTTTTATCTAGGCTATATTGTCTTATTGCAATGTTACATGTACGTTTACCTTAATCATTCAGCAGAGCTTTTATCCAAAGGGCAAATTAACACGAGGAATAGAAGCAATCAAACCAACAAAAGAACCACCATAGTAAAGTGCTGTTGCCCTTCCCTGTTATTCTAACACAGTACATGTAGCAAGATTTTCATTGTTTATCTAAATATAGAAGGAAAAAAAGTAGATATAAAAGAAATAGAATAGATAGGCTAGGTTTTGAAGGTCTATTTTTTTTTTTTATTTGTTTTTACATTTGACTATTTCCGCCACAGTACAAACCTGCATTACTAAACACTAAAGACATTTATTTTTGATTATCAGATATTTGTTATTTTGTCTTCCAATATTAATGTATTTCGCTCCATCTCAAAATCTGTTCCAGAACAGACATAGAAACATGAGAGTTTTATTATAACTAGTTCAGTCTATTTTTAGTTATTTGAATGTGGTTTTATACATGAAATACTAATTTTGATGAAATGTGTGACAAACGAGAAGAAAACTGTTACAAAATAAAATTAAAATCACAACCTTCGTAAAAGAATGGCAGTGATGCAGTGTGATTATTTGGGTCCATAATGCACAGTTCTAACACAACACACACACACACCACACACACACACTTAGAAACATGCACAGTGTTCAGATGGTTGTTGTTTTTTAAACAGGGATTATTCAGATGATCACAAACTATGACATCACAGTCGCATCCAGAAGCTGTTTTAAGACCAGTGAACCTTACAGGACTCATAGCAGCAGCAGAGGACAGAATATCAGACTTCCTCTGATAAAATACCATCTGGGCTTAAACCAGTAGATTAAAGAATTACCAGTAGTTAAGAAAAAGATCCGGCTTTTCTTCACAGCAACACTTGGAGCACGCCAGTTCTGGCCTGAGCACAGGTATCAGATTGAGATGAGAAGGGGTGTTAAAAGAAAAAGAGGAATTCTAGCGATCAGAGAGCAGAGGGGAATGATAAATGAGTAGATCAGGAACACCGCCTATGCCTTCTGATTATTTCAGGGATTCCCTCAGCTCAGGCTTTTCTTCTTACGCATCACTGGGGAGACAGTCAGTTGATGGCCCCTGAGACCAGGTCATCAGATTGAGATGAGCAGGGGGGGTTGTAAAAGAAAAGAGGGAATTCTGCTGATCAGAGATCAGAGCACGAAAAATGAGTAGATCAGACCACGCTCTGCTTTCTGATTATTCAGTGGATTCCATCAGCCTAGGCTTTCTTTCTCTAGCAAGACTTGGAGACACGTCAGTTCTGGCTGAGCTCAGGCAGTCAGGTTGAGATGAGACGGGCGATCAGAGAGAAAGAGCGGAAAAGAAGAAGAGCGGACCTCCAGTTGATTTTCATGAGTTCCCTCACCTCTGCATTTTTCTTGCCAGTTTTGATTAGTACCCAACAGGCAGCATGTGGAAAGACACATGTGAAAGACGCACAAAGATGAGAACAGCCGGGACTGTCTCTATCAGCGGACAGTGGAGGCAGGATTGGAGGATCACCTGTGAACGGCTAAGGAATGATGAAGACCAGCCTGGACTGTCTCACCACAATATGATTAAGGTCACATTTGGAGATCAGCAATATGAAAAATGTACTGATAGTGATGAACAGCCTGGGCCATCTCGCCCGGTTTACACTGGATCAGGGTGTAAAAGAAAAGGGAGATTTATGGCAGCGAACATGAGCAGCAAATGGAAAAAGATCAAATTAGACCCTGACTTTTATCTCCTGCATCACATGAGAGCATCCAGTTCAGACTAAAGTGAAGGAGGACGAGTGAGAAAAAAGAGCAGCAAAAGAAAAGAAAGGGGACTGTAAAAGAGCAGATCAGAGCACCAGTCTGATTCTTCGATTGATTCCCTCACCTCTGAGTTTTATCAACTGTACATTAGTGGCGCATAATTAGCATGTTGTGAAGGAAAACCAAAAAACTCTAAAATGAAATGTGATAGGTTTACGCAATTTCTTGATAGAATGATACACATGTGGTGTTATATGTAATTACAGGTTCCACTGTCGCAGGAGATAAGTGTTTCGCTCAAATAACACTTAATTAAAAACAAATTAGAAAATGTTATTTAAATTTCTGTACTGGTGTCACTACTTGATAAAATACTTTTGGTCAACTATCCAGTGGTCCAGATAATGATGTGATCGATGTTTGCGCTTGTGTCTCCAGGGGACAGGCTACATGTAATCCATCTATTGTCTTATGGATTCCTTACTGGGCATTCTATCACTGATACAAATATTATACATTTAATGTTCTATCTTTAAAGCAAGCTAAATATTCAAACAGAATAAAAAATTTTTGGTCTTTATCTTTCCTCTCAGTCACATTATCTGGAGGAGCGGTCTGCATTGCTGCAGAAAACAAATTCAGTTGCAGATGCAAGATTTGACCAGGCTGCAGTCTAGAAATCATGTCTGACAATGATTCATCCAAGTCATAAAGGCTGACAACCTTGTTTTGGGAATCCCACAGCAGGGGGCGGCTCTAGCCCTTTGGTTGCCCTAGGCGAGATTGATTTTGAGATTGAACTGTGTTCACTGGGGCCTGGAATGCAGATTGGCCCCTTCACCGCAACAGCCAGATCATGGCGTTAACTTAACTAGTGCCAATGACTAAAACTGTGTTGAAATTAGATCATAGGGTGGGATGTGATTGTGCTTGCCCGTGTTTTCCTTACCTAGTACATATTGTCAGATGCGTTGTAAGCTTGAATTAGTTATTCAAAGGGACTAACTTCCTCCGGCTGCGTTGTCCTGGTCGCAGTCGTCTGTTCTTTCATGGTGCCCTGAGGTTGATGTGGTACCGGGTGTCTCACCTTTACCTGTATACAAGCATATTGTATAGCCAGAAAAGCAGTGATGTGAAATGCTGAATGTGTTGAACTTCTTTAAAAAACAAGCTATGTATTTTTAATACATGCTAACCTTTTTTCTGTTGTACTTTAAAGTATGGATGTGCTTGAATAAACTAGTAATCGACTCAATTGATGCAGCGTGTGTACTGGTCCCTGGAGTACAATAATGGAGCCCTACTCCTGCAGCTGGATGTATTTAAACCCAGAGTTCATCCTGCTGTTTGTACACAATTGCATTTGGTCATTTTATCATCTACCACATAGATTGCATTGTACAAATACATTTTATTCTCTGACCCTGTCTTGTAGTAGATAAATACAATTACTACCGCCACTACTATTATACTAATCTATTAGGCTGCTAACAAGGCTAAATATACTACTATTAAAATAGTAGTATAATGTGAGGTGATTATAAAAGTGTTAACTTAATTGCTAATAATATAAACAATAACAAAAAACAGCAAACAATAGATACTAGCTGTACTACAAGTTCAGAGAGAGGAGAAATGAAGGATCAGGTGTCCTTTCTCCAGCAGGGGCTGGCCTCTGCACAATATTGCCTGAGTGCATCGGCACTGCCAATTTAAAAAAAAACAAACATATTTTAGTATATCTAGTGGGGAATGACGAAGGTGTGAACCACCACGTCAAAACTATCCGCATAACGGTTTACTGGTGTGTATGAGCCTGCTAGTTATAATTTAACGTCAGTAGAGAGAACTGTACTTCATAACTCGCAGCATACATTTTCCGAAATACTGGTCTTTGACCATATTACATCCATGTAGGTTATCAGTGAAGTTACGTTTGCTAGTAATACGTAGCAAACTAGCAAGTTTAACTAGCGAGCTAGTGATAGCTTAGTGACAGCAAATGAAACGTTCAAGGTGGATGATGCACAATACTAATCAAATTTATTTCATGAACACCTTAATGGTGCTGAGTGAGATTAGAAAGTTTTCCTTTTATCGTCTCTTTCTCCGTGTGTTCGTCTTGTGCACGGAGGGTTAATTGAGACCGATTCCTTGTTTTCATCAACTTGCGCACTTGCATAACCGTAACGTAAGTAACGGCGACCCGAGAGGGGCCCGGTCCCCACAATTTGTCGCCCTAGGCAACCGCCCTAGTTCGCCTATTAGCAATCACATTTAGCTGCCCACAGAATTCCACGGGATGAAACAAAATAATTATAATCACGGATTGGTACGGGACAGGAAAAAAATGTCAGCGGGAGTGGGCAGGACCGGGAACGTTTAAACACTGAAAGAGTAGTGGAGGTCTTCTCTTGATTCCTTGGTTTCTCAGAACGTTTGAAGACACTCTTACAGACGCCTATGACTACAGGACAGAACACAACAAGGAGAATTGAAGATTCATGAACAAACGGGACAAGAAGGTTCTACAGATTTCAAATCCTTTTCACCATTGAGCTACCGCAATCTAAACTTGACTTTCACTCACTGAATGATGTTTTTTTAAAAGTGAATAACAATGAGAACTGCACCTCTGCGAAAATTGGCAGCTGTCCGCAGGGGAAGTGGTTGCAACTGGCAGAAGACCAGTAGCTAACCACTAAAACGGCTGGCAGCTGTCACTAAAAACCGGGAAATTGGAGGAGTGTGGACGATTCGTGGTACCAGAGAGACACAGGGAGAGCGAGAGATCCAATTTGCAGGTATTGATCAGTTAAGGGAAATCCAAAATCTTAGTCGACTACAGCCAAGGTCAAAACCAAAAAGACCAGTCCAACAAAACAAACAATGAAAAGGGACAGGAAAAGGGAACGGACTGCGAGTATGAACTCGGCGGGACGAGCAGACAGGAAGAAAATCGGGGACGAGAAAGGGAACACGAAGGGTAAGGACTCCATACAACAACAGGAAAGACAGGAATATATAGGGAGGCTAATGACAATAGATTGCCTACACCTGGGCAATTACACAGTGAGGCAATTACTGTGAAGACAGGACCAGAATCAGAGGAATTTAGTGACCTACAGTGAAGTGTCTCAGGGAAGCAGTAGCCCACTAGGGACACCCAGGGAAACAGAGACTAGATCAGCGTACAAAGGAGGCTGCCAGTGGGCAGCAGGACAAACACATACTTATTTAAAATAATATTTCAAAAGATATAAATGTATTAGGGCTGGCAAAAATAGCGCGTAACGACGTTTAATTAGTGGTTGTTTGTTGTTAATTAGCAATTTTTTAACGCATTTTCACGCATGCGCAGGGTGACAAAAGTATTAAGGTCAGGAAAGTCAGGGAAGTGGTTGGGAGCTAGAGGCGAGAATGGGCAAGGTGAGCAAAGTGGGCCTCTGAAGGATTCAAATATAAAAAGAATGAGATGGTGTACAGTTAACAAGTACCAAGGTTATGCAAGATTTGTAACAAGGAGTTTCAATTCCCCCAGAGCTGTTCAGCTTGAGGTACCAGGTCAACGGCCAAAAACATGCGTTTGCTGGGCCGTCAGGTTCGCAAGTGTTTGCGCCAGGACCACGCTGAATGTTCGCAGGCCATTAACAAAATAACCTCAGATAATTGACCAACCACAATAGCAAAATGGATGCAAAGGATTGTTAGACCCATTAGCAGTAGAGAGGACTCAGGTTTCCTTGCTGTTTGCAAGTGGAGGTTCAAGGATCATCCTATAAGCCTAACCGTCAAGAGCCACAGTTTATGGACGAAAATCCACGGAGCTCTAGGAAAACGAAAAGAAAAAAGGAAAGAGGTTTGGCTCAAGTACACTCATTAGCCCTGACAGGAGACCATGGACATCAGTGAAGTAACAACAATTACCTCGGAGGTAACGGAACCATATCGTGACACGTGGGAACTGAAGTCTTTGCGCGGACTATATTAAAACGAGGAGCGTCATTTTGCGGAGCTTGTAAAAACAGTTCCTGCTGTTGCACGGGGAAACAGTGGGACATCGAGGGCAAGACACAACCATTGGGAATGACAGTGCACGCAAACATGGTTGCCGCAAATTCGACTTACACGTATGAAACACATGAACTGTGTCGCTCACCATGGTGCAGAGAAGGGTCACAGTTCGTTCTTGCTGGACAGCGGCTGTAAATGCTTTGGCAAGGGCTCTCCCAAGTTGTCGGTCATTTTAAGCACAGCCCAGCAAATGCTACGGAGCCTTCAAGCACAACAGTCAGCAGGGGAAAAGAAGAAGCAAGAGCCATGACCAGGATGTTCCAAACACGTTGGAAATCGACGCTGTGAAATGGTCAAGTGCGGTGAGCAGAAAATAAAGAGGGCTGTCATCGCAGCCCGGGACATCAGGAGCACAAAATCGTTTTGCCGACGCAGCAGAGGGGGATAAACTGCAGAGGCTGGCGAGACACAGCTCTAGAGCCATGCAGTAAAATCAGTCTGTGAACTTATCAAATAAGATTGCTTGATTATGTTCTGGATCATCGAATCAACCAAGTCAAATATACAATCCCTAACATCGAGTACGCTATGTATGTAGCGTTAATTTCGTCAGGACGAGAGCGTAAATATGTTGTCAATGGACTTTTGTTTTTCTGACTAAACGAGATTGATGGCAGACGCCCAATGTCAAAAAAACGATGCACTAAAGCCTACATTAACATGATTTTGATGAAAAAGACGAGACGAAAATGTTTTGATAAATAAAAACTAAGAAAAATCTTCTAATTTTCTATACAATCGTCTCTGCTTTTTCATCAGATGTTACCCTTTAAAATATCAGAACGAGGTCGGATCCCAGCTTATATTTACATGTACTACCAAATAAATCACTAATTTGACACAAAATTAAATTTAAAAGGAGGTTATGATTAAAAACGAGTTGTTCTTGCTCTTCGCTAAAGAAAATCGTGGCTAGTCTCTACGGTTAGAATCCTGGGGGTCATGGCAACGGTCTGTTTTTAGTTGGCGACGGTGTGTTGTTAAAGTTGCAGCCGTCTGTTATTATCAAGAAACTAACCAAAAAAGATAGTGAATGGAATAAATATGACATAAAACTAACAAGGACCAATTGGCACAAGACTAAGGAATAAATTAAAAATAGGTGGCGAAATTTAAACACTATATGTATGTATAAAAATAAAATAAATAAGAAAATATGTTGAAACCACTGTTCTAATTAAATACACTGTCTCTCTGTGCATGTGTGTGTTTGTGTGCGTAGGTATGTAAAACTGAGATCCTGGGGGAGAGGGGCATGTCTCATGTTCTGTGGTACGACCTTCTCTCGGCAGCTGGTCTCAAGATGGAAGCCCTGTGCTGAGGACCCTGCCTATGTGGGTGAGATTCAAGACCAGTGCAAGGCGGACCTAGGCATCCCGTCAAGAAACAGCGCAACAATGCATTGGCTCCAGATTGCTACAGTTTGGATCCTCGTTCAAAATGATGAAAATGCTGCCCATAGACAGAAAGGAAGCTGGTGTGGAACACAACTGAGGATGATGCAAACAAGAATCACCCAGAAAGTCTTCACAGACACATGATGATGGGCCACCCGGAAGAAAAATCAGCCTTCTGCAAAGGGGTCAGATTCAGAATCGAAGATGAGAGGTCAACCTGAATTACAGAGGACAAGAGCAGAGCCACCCAGTAAATTTGGAGACTGCCCTTGAGGTGGGCGGCATTCAGTAAGGAGCCATGAGAAGATGGCATCACTAGCTCACAAATTATGTAGCCACCCTGCAACCACTGTTACCGGTGAACGACTTTTCTCAGTTGCCAGGTCACCATTGTGAACAAGAAAGGTCCAGCTTTACTTTCAGAAACAATGTGAAAAAGTTAGTTTGCTACAGCAATGGGCTGAAAGATGATAAAAGTCAGTAGATTGAAAGTGATGTTCTCAAACAAAGACCAGTTTAGTGCAACATGTGATAGTAGGAGTAGCAACGGATTTTTGAGCAACTGGATAAAGAAGGAGGAAAAGGTAAAAGATTGTTCTTGGTTTGATTTAAACGTTTATTGAACATGTGTTTCACATAAAAAACGCAACAGATTACTCAACTTGTGCAACAATGTGGTAGGGCCACTGTTTGATTGGACTTACATGTATGCTTTCGTTCAAAGTGAATACTGTAAATTGTACATTCCTGGTTAAGAGAATGCCAAAGAGCAAGCAGGGGACATTACAAAGACAAATATTATGGTGTTGTAAGTAGGGTTCAGATTGCATTAAACCACCATTATTTGGCTGTGTTAATAAACGGACATTAAGATGAAAATTAGTCTCTGTGTCCTGTTAATTTCTTGTGGTATGCATGTCAGAAAAAAACAATGTGTTAGGATTCAGGTGCGTAAATGCAAATAGAACTGATTAACCTGATTCATCCACTGAAAATTCTGATAATTTGATTTAAAAATTTAATCATTTGACAGCCTAGTTTTTATGCTAACACTGTCAAACTAACTTGTAACTGTAAATATGTATGTTCAATGTAAAAACTAATGTAAATTATGATGTAAATTAGTATTCATTAATTCTAATCAACATAACAACTGTGTTTACAAAAATAATCTGTCCACCACAGCAAAATAGAAACTGGGTTTGGATAAATTGATAATTTATCATTATTTTGCCAAAATCATTGTTATTTGTGAACGTAGGCCATTGCGGAGGCTTAAGACCAAGCGGAATCCTCCCTTAAGCTGCTCCGCTTCACAAGCGCGTGGGACTCGCGCCCAAACTGACCCAACATTAGCAAAGACAGGAAAACATTCAGTCTGCCTGAGACGACGTATTTCATTGTAAGTTAATGCTGTTAAATAGCGAGTAAAAAAAAAAAAAAAAACTAAGCGTAGGGCATTCTTAAACCTTGGAGTCATTATAGTGAAGTTACAAATCCAAAACCACCAGAAGAAAACCTACACTCTCAGTGTTCTCACTGAAAAGTATGCATTATTTAGTATTTCACAGGATATATGGTGAAAACGTAAATATTTCAGTTGAAACACTTTAAGGCCATTGTTTAAAAAAATGATCATAGAAACGTAATAGACCTTCAGTTGTCATGCCTTTTGAATCCCATGCATTTGTAATTTCACTGTCTTTTACCTCCTAAATACTACCCCAATTCTTACAATGGTAAAATTATTCAGGACGATGGCATTTTTAGACAGTATTTATTTTATTTTCTTGTTCGAATAGGCTAATTGTAGCCTACAGAAATGAGGAATCAAACAAAAATATCTTTTTAACTGGCCAGGCAAGATATTTAAGGGGGGGGGGGCCTATATTATTTACATTACAAATATTTGGACGTCCCGTATTTTATTAAAGATAATACTTAGTTCTTCAGAATAAACATTCTAAACAATAATGAAAGATCAGAACCCTATTAGCCCTTATTGTAGGTGTAGGAGATATGCGATGCGAATCATAGATTAAAAAAGAAAAAAGTGGGTGCTTGGTTTCAGAAACTGGAAAATACAGCGCGTAATAATATGCTATGATGAAAAAGTCATCTCAATAGAATTCATAGACAATAATTTAAGCAATTAAAACCTTTTTTATACTAATTCAACTTGAATTCAATCTATAAACTGATGAAATCTCAAGGAGTTATAAATGAAACGGTAAATGTCACAGTGCATGTTAAATAGCCTAATGAACTTGGTATTTATCTAGTATCCGAGGAACTTGATTGCATGGAGCATTAAAAAACTAACAATAAATTTTTTTTTTTAATGAACAATCTATAAAAATGTGACAGAAACCTTTATATGAAAAATTTGAATGGTCCCAGCTGAGCAACGCGAGAGGAGGATATGAAGTTTATTTGTTTTGTCACGAAGTGAATGTGATGCACAAAGTCATTTTAGATGCAATGCAAAAAAAATAAAGCTGGCTAAAAACATACCGAAAACACGCTCAAAAAAAATTACATTTGGAGAGTTGCAGTTTATTACATTCGAAATATAACGCGGCCTAAATTAAATGTATAGGCTAATGTACCAACAGAATTTTAGTTCCCTCACTTTACAAACAAATCCTTTAATTTAAAAAAAATATCAGAACAGACAGAATTACAATCTATAATCTAATGGAATAAATAATTGCAGCAGTGAATATAATAATATGGTTATAAAAAAACAACAAAATTATAATTAAAATATTTAACCAGCGATACATTAATGCTAATGTGGGCTTATCTCTCTCATTCGGGACAAATCCAAACTGTTGCCCATTTTGAGCTAAATCTGATTTATTAGGTAAAATGGCTGGATTTCACACCTTCAGTATCGACGGGGAAAAAAAGAAAAAAATTATAATTAGCAAAAAAAATATGCCAAGTGGCACGCTGCTCTGAGCCTTCATGGCTCGGTGGAAACGATCTGCTGTTTCCCAATGAATATGTCGCGTGAGGAACCAGACGCGATCAAATCACAATTCACAATTAGTGGCACACAGTAAAGGCATAAATTCACAATGAAAAAGTGTTAGCAGTTGAAAAAATCAAGAATTATACACGAGTTAATAAGAATTATTGTAAAGCGGGACCGTTATCAGTTCGCTCTGCAAATGGAACTGCAAGATTAGGATTATTATTATTATTTTAAACCAAGATGAACCGAAATGAAAAAATTTTAATCGTATCTATTATATATATATATTATATATTATATATATATATATTATTATAGTAGATAGATTAATAACTGTTTAAAAACAATCGCATGCATAAGGAGCCTTGGTTGTACGCCCTCTCTTTAATTTTGATGAGGTGGACTGTAGCCTAAGACTATCCTATTTTTTTTAATGGCTTTTAAGGGAGTTATAATGTATATTATAAGTTATTGTTGTTAACGTCTTCCTATCATTTTACAAGTACATCAGTTCGCAAATCCGTTCCCTTTGCGACACCTGGCGGTGTTCGAGAATGATTTACCACGCGGACCTGATTTGCAGTTAACGACGCGGGCCGGCTTTAACCCATTTGGATGTCTACATACTGTAGTTATTGGGTGCTAAATCATATGGATCTATGTTGTTTATCTCGGGCAGTTTGTCCAAATAACGTTTTTTGGCAGTGGCATTTAGTTTCTCCCGATAGGGTCCCTTCTCTCTTTCTTTCAACTTCTCCATTTCTTCTGTTCTTCTTCAATTTTACCTCGTTTTAGCCAAACACACCCACAATTAAATGTCATAGCAACGGTCGGCAAAAACCTAAACAGAGATTGTGCCTCTAAACATCCCTCCCACATCACAAAATACAAAAAACATTCACACAAACACGTATTGTAAAATGAGGTCGGGATCGTTATGTCACGTCGCAATGCATTGTGGGAATCGCGGTATGGAAGTAGATGTACTGTATAGTAGCGTATAGTAGGCAGTAGGTAACGTTGATCATTTGGTCATTAATTTAGGCTATTTTTTGGAAAATGGTTCAGTATTGCTGTATTGTGAACTGTTGTAATCGGTCTCATGATCGACAGGGCAAATGCTTCGTGAATCATATTAGTTTTCACCATTTTCCTACTTGGAAAAAAACACAAGGAGACTTGGTGGGCTGAAATCAATGCAAAGGTCTGAAAAACTTTTAAAAAAACAAGTACTTCTGTACTTTTACTGTAAGTGCAAATCACGCACTTACACTTTTACTTGTAACGGAGTATATTTGACCATTAGTATCGGTATTTTACTCCGTAAGGAATTTGGGTTGTACTTGTCCACCGCGGTAGTTAGTTATTAAATATCCCTTATAAATAGGTTCACGCGTGCCCCCAATCAGACGGGTTGACCGTCAACAACGAACGGAACTTCAAAAATAGGGAAGTTAATGTGTCTTTTTTTGGGAAACGGTGTGGGTTGTGTCTGACGGTGAATGTGTCGGTCAATATTGCTACCAGGATTAACAGAACTACCGGACGGAAAACAGTGGATTATGTTGCACGTATGTATAGGTGAGTAATTACTCCTGAAGTGTAACCAGCCCGCCATGAGACAAGCTTCATTGTGTGTGTGTGTTGACAAGTGTGTGTGTGTGTGTGTGTGTGTGTGTGTGTGTGTGTGTGTGTGTGTCACCACTGATGCTTGGTTAACGTTAACATTACCTTAGTGCAAACGATTGTTTTGCTCCCTGCTCACTTTAATTTGCAGATCTGCAGATCTTGCACCCGATCCATTTGTGAACTTGCAGGTGAGCCTCCAGTGACTTGAAATGTTTAATTGATCGGAGGTGTAAGCACTCACTGCACAGACCAGGTAGGAGAAAATATCAGGGAAACTGAGGCTTGGTAAACTTCATAATTATACAATATTACACCAAACATTGTGTTCATAGGGATTGATTCCGCCTATAACCTCTTTTTAAGTAATGTTCGTTGTTTGGCTTCATTAGTTAAGTTTGTCCATATATGGTATAGCCAACTTTTTTTTTTGTCCATGTTCCATAACTATTTTTCTGGGACCGGCCGCTACGCTATTATCTTATTACAAACTGGTTTTGCGTTTCCTCTAAAATGGCTGTCGTTACCCACAATGCACCATTCCATAAGTCTACCCCACGCTATTGTTTCCATTTGTATTAAAGACATATATTTTAGTATTGATTGATGGTTAGATTAGATTTAATAGACTTCACTTTCAAGAAAACATTTGCAGTTGGTTAGTAAAAGTTATCATTAAACATGTTTGTGTTTGTTTTCATCGCATTTACTCTGTTTTGAGCGGCAGATGACGTCAGCATGCAATGATTCGAAGGAACCGAATCACTGAATCATTTTGCGATGCAATTGATTCATTGATGTTTTCTGCAACACTACTAACCAGTAACGAAGTCGTGTTCAAAATAAACTGATTCACTATATAGGGAGCGAAATGAGACGCACTGTTTCTGTTACTTATGTGCGGGAGTGCTTTACACGCATAAAATACCCTTCATTAATAACACTAGATAAAGCATTACACTGTTACACGGGTTAATACCTAATTTCACAGTTTAAATGAATTTAGTCGATTGAAACACTTTAAACTATTAAAATCACACACCTTTCTTCAGTCGAATCACAGACGCGGGAGCGCGCACAGCCGTATGATGTCACATCGCCAGAGCAAAATAAAAATATTTTTCACTAAAATCATATAATTTTACATTAGAAAACAAATATAATACAGTACAGGATCAATCGAAATGATGAAGAATTGCAGGGCTAGCAAAAGACATCAAAAAGATTTAACTATTATCAACTTAAACTAAATTCTCATTGTCCATAATTCACTGTTCAATCTTAAGCCTGGAACACACCAAGCCCCACGGTCGGCCGTCGGGCAGGTTTTCGTGTCTCGGCCGACTAAATCTTCTCATTGTGTTCCACACTGTCGGCTGATTGTTCCCGTCGGCTTTTGTAATGGCCGACTCGACAGTTGAATCGGCGTCGGGCTTGCAGTCGGGCCATCTGATCATCTGATTGGCTTTCAGCGCAGTGACCAGTGCTCTAGAGAAAAAAAAACGGAAGTGCCGAATCAAGTAAACCAAAAACCCGAAGTCAACACAACAGGACACATAACTTGCTTTTCTCATTTGTTTGCATTTCTCATGATTAATTCTCAATGATTATCATTCATGAAATTATTTAAAAAAAGATTGTCAGATACAGCGTTGTCCAGCATACATTTCGAGAAATATCACAAAATCCGTCTGTGGAGAGAGTCTAGACTCTGATATGCTTTTGCGGTATTGTGTAGTATTGTTTTTGGTAACATTAGCTGTAGCTTCTTCCGGGGTTATTTCCAGCCTTTGAAGTAACAACGGCCAAAGACTCACGTCCATCCCTTGCTGAATGCAGGAAAGGGTATTTCCTACTTAGGCGCCATAAGTGGACGTGCTAGTTGGCCGTCGGGTGTCGAGAATACGACTTGGTGGTGGTCCAGGGAACAAATCTGGACCGCAGAGCGCTCGCGGACGTGAGCCGACCCTGCAGTTCTGGGGCTTTCGTTTCGCTGACTGAGTTAAAGTCATCGACATCAGCTTGGGCGTGTGTTTCCAACAGGCTTTAAGTTTCTTCTCCTCAACAATGCGAAAATAAACAGATAAATCAAAATTTTCATCTTTGGTTTTAGTTAAAGTGCATTATATTAAAGGATTACATTGATGGTAGGTTTAAAACATTTGATTTTGATTCTCTGAATGGCAATCTTCACTATATTAAAATATCATCTTCTAAATGTTAATATGATTTACATTTTCCCAATAAAGGTTATCTTTATTAAAAATGGCAGTACATAATCTGTACTAAAATGTTATTATATAAGTCTCACTATAAATAACCTATCAAGCTGTCAGATTTTAATTATTGGACATTGATTTACAATTATAATTTTCTCCCCATATCAGCTCTCTATGAATAACACTGAAAATGAACAAATCTGTCTTGAATGAAAAGTATATGATCAGTCTTTGATCATCTTGATTTAAAAGTTGAATCTTAAGTGTTCTTCTAACAGCAAAGATATGACAATATATGCAGTTAAAGC
>NC_056575.1:19014643-19014761 GCF_018340385.1 Cyprinus carpio
TCATCAGCAGAACGACAGACTCATCATCAGCAGAACGACAGACTCATCATCAGCAGAACTACAGACTCATCATCAGCAGAACGACAGACTCATGATCAGCAGAACTACAGACTCATCA
>NC_056575.1:19018022-19018153 GCF_018340385.1 Cyprinus carpio
GATTGCGTGAGCGCAGACCCCCCTGGTGATTTATATACGAGACTGTTGCTGTGTTGTCCACCCATTATAGGACATGACAGCCTCTCAAATGATGGAGGAAATATTTCAGAGCCAGAAATACGGCCATCAAC
>NC_056575.1:19018516-19018587 GCF_018340385.1 Cyprinus carpio
GCCTGACCTTGCTCATGGTCTGCTGAATGGTCTCGATCCGAGCGGGAGACAGTTGTGCGACCATTGTGATG
>NC_056575.1:19018884-19021938 GCF_018340385.1 Cyprinus carpio
GGAATTTCCTGTGTTGTGGCAAAATTTCTATATGAAAATATGCGTCCTTCATATCTATCGTGACGAACCAATCGCAATGCCGAATTTGCAACACGACCGTCTTGACGGTTAACATCTTGAACTTGAGTGCTCTGATTGTACGGTTTAAGCCTCGAAGATCCAAGATTGGACGCACTCCCCCACCCTTTTTGGGAACTAGGAAGTATCTGCTGTAATAGCCCGACTCTCTCTGTGGAAGAGGAACATGTTCTATGGCGTCTTTGCCCAGAAGAGTTTGTAGCTCTTGAGACAGTACCTGCATCAGCTCCGGTTTCACGGAAGTGGAGACCACGCCGTAGACACGTGGAGGATGACGAATAAATTGGATCCTGTATCCTATCCGTACTGTGCTCAACACCCATGCAGAAATGCCTGGCAGAATGCCACGCGAATAATCTTGTTCGCGTGGCCAGTCAAGCTGCAGCCTGTCCACCGCGCGAGTAACCACCTCGAGCAGCTCCTCGACCGATTTCCTCTCACGAGAGGAGTGTTCAGAGGCGGCCTGCTCATCGCCCGAAGACTCAAGAGACATATCATCCTCCTCGTGAATTGAAGAAGCACCGGAGCGCGCTTCGAGATCACGAGAGAGGATGCGTGGATCTGGTGACACTGTAAGAGAAAGGGACGGGCCCGTCGCTCGCTCGTCACGCAGACCAGCACGAGAGCCCTCCGACGAAAAGGTGGGTGCGGTCTGAAAATAGTTCAGACGAGCACAAAGCATCTTCACTGAGAGCAGTTCACAATGCTCGCACTCGCCCGTCTCTAAAGCCAGAACCGCGTGCTCTTCCCCCAAACAAACAAAACAGTAATCATGCGTATCCAGCTCATACATAGGACGAGAGCATGGAGGAACACAACACTTACTGTTTCGTTGGGTCATCGTACGAAGATCTGTAGTAGACAAAAAGAATCTTCCTGACGCACACATGCACAGAATGATCTGAAGACAAAAGACCTGTTGATGCACATGTGGCTTATCTATTTATAGCCCCGTGTTCCGGGCACGCTCAGATGACATCATCAACCAAGGCTATATTACCGCCAGGTCAATTCTATCGACGTGTTACACACATTATTCACAGCTGGTCACGAACAAGACGAATACAGACAGGCTAGACACTAGCTTACTAGTGCTTAGTACAATACTTAAGTGAACGACTCATCATCAGCAGAACTACAGACTCATGATCAGCAGAACGACAGACTCATCATTAGCAGAACTACAGACTCATCAGCAGAACTACTGATTTATCATCAGCAGAACTACATACTCATCAGCAGAACTACGGGCTCGTCAGCAGAACCTGAGCTCATGATCCAGGGAAAGGAGGAGAAAGGGAAAGGATGTGTATCTACTGTTGAGTGCTTGAGTTTTTGTTGAAACAGACAAAAATTTGATCACAAAACATTTTAAGGGACGCTGCCAGGGGCCCTGGAGCAGAGTTCATTACTAACATCGTCCTCTCCCCATCAACCTACAGCTGAATATGCTCCAGATCGACGGGCATTGAAAGCACAATAATCTGCACAGGAGATGCTGTTCCTCAGGCTGAATAGTGTGAGTGTGCTTCAAAGCAGATTTGGGCTTCAGGTGAAAAACGATCACACGATGCTGATACTCAAGAAAATCTTGTGTGTGTCAATATATGCATTTCCGCTGGGCCAACAATGTTAATCAACAACAAACTGCAAAGAGAAAATCACTCAAAACCCTTAATCTGTTAGCTTTAATAAACAATCTGTCAAATTATACAGTGAAAACTTTGCAGTTATTTTACATTTAGTTATTTTATTAGATTAGATGTTGTTTTACTTACCTGAACCGTTAGTAGACCTCCATGAAAAAAATTTAAGCACTATTTAGTTTATTTGTATCATTGTCTTTTTTGTTACTTTGTTTTTATGTTCATGTTTTTATTGTGTCACACTGGTGCATTTACAAATTGATGTTTTATATATTTAATGAAAACACACAATGAAACAAAGTTACACAAATTTACATTACTGTTACATAACAGATGAATATACACACTAATATAATACATACTAGTCGTCATCTTGGACATCATGAGCTCAACTCAGTTATCTGCCTTTCCAGCTTCTTCACCTTGTTGTCTGGCAGGCTTTCTAGACAACTTTCAAGGTAATGTAAAAACCCAGTGTGCGGTGAGGAGGACTTTTTTCAGGAAAGCCACAGCATTCTGCATGGCCTCTGCAGCTTTATCTAGTTTTTGGGCTCAGACACAGTCTTGTGGCTACTGAGGTGGAGTAGCAGGCGTGTAAGTGGAAGGAAAATGAGAAGATGTGATGTTCTCTGGGGACTGGGATGTTGAGGGAGCAACAAAACTGTTATTAAGTTGTCAGATCTTTCTTCAGGGGTCACGGAGGAAGGACAGGATTTGGTAATACTTCCACTTGGGGTGGTAAACATCTTCAGCTCCGGCCCCCGATTTGCTGCTAATAAAATGAACGCACAACAAGGAAGCACAAAAAATAAACACAATAATATTAGACCTACACAAAAGTACACAAGGAAGAGTTTGTTGTTGGTCGCCAGCAGCACCAGCTCCAGACAAACAACTCAAAATATTCACAACTAACATTACAACAACATTAACTGGTTTAACGGTTTCATTGAAACAGAAAATAATGTTACTCACGTTTGGAAGTGAAACAACGTAACATTAGCGTCTGTTTTCAGACATTACTGCTTAAAGTTAGGTCTCTTCATTAACACGGGTCCTAAAGCTCTTGTCTGATCATAACCCTTCATTTTCTAGTTATATTCCTCTTTTGTATCGTCTCATCTCTGTTTCTACAGACTTTCTGAAGATCACCCTCTCCTCCATCAGTTTGATATGATGCTTGGTCCGACCAACTCTTAAAAAATCACTTACTGCACCTTTAAATTGGACAACTGTTGTTGTTTAAGCAGTAAATGAGGTAAATTCCTTGTTCCCTTTCAAGGGAACTTCGAACTGCGTCCTCTAGGGGTCGCTATGGGGAACACCTCGT
>NC_056575.1:19022936-19029565 GCF_018340385.1 Cyprinus carpio
CTATAAAGGAAAACATGTTCAACAGCCTGCATTTATTCACAAATAAACTGTTTTCTTTCTACGTTATTCAAACGGTTAGTTTTTTTTTTTTCACAACAAACAACAACAACAAAAAACAAAACTCTCAATTAGTTAATATCTCTGGACAGGACGGGTTTATTTAATGAAGTTTGAGCGTTGGTTTAATCATTTCCTTATATCCTACCTCCATCCCTACTGGACGGCAATCAGGAACAACATGGGCGTGAAACCGGTCTGGACCACAGCTCTGCCTGCTCCATGGTTGCAGCCCCCCTGTCTAGGTCCAGAGGTGACTTTGGGTCAAACTTGAAGGCAAGCCAGGTATCCCAGGAATGCATTCTCGCAACCAACTCAGCAGAGTGGTAATGGCGGAGGAGAAAACATTGCATAATTTTTAAAATTATTACTGTTGTAGTGTATCATGGAAATGCCAATTCTAAGAGTATTATCAGGTGAGAATTGTAGTTGTTTTTAAAGACTCAAATCTCTGCGGTTTACTTTATAAAGAGTAGCGCCATGTGTGAACGTTTATTTTTCACTGAGCGCTCAGTGCTCATGTATCCACTGAGAAGCATATTCGTTTTGGCTGAGCACAAAGTTATTTGTTTAATAAATATTATTATTTGTTAATCCTAATACAACCGCTGACGGATTAGTTGCATACATTAAAGTGAAAAACCAAATTTTTTTCCTTGTTTTTATTTGACTTCCTGTGACATAAGTCTGGTATACCTTTATTACTTTTCTTTTATAATGGCTATAATGTTTCATATGTCAACAAAAATAGTTTAGTGCTGTGGTCATAGTGTTCATTTTATTAAAGGCTATACAGAGAAGATAATCATATTACCCTAAACCACCATATTAAGATGTTTTATATTTTTAAAGGAAAACGAAATGGGTTTTGTTTTATATAGTTTGAAGAAAACAAATAAAAGATTGTAATAAAACAAATATACTTTTCTATCATCTCTTTTACCCCAAATGAATTATCCAGTACTACAGTATTCCTCTAAGGTAAAGTACACTTACAAATGTATTATGAAAATACATACCAAAGAAAATGTTATTGAATTGAGAGGAACCATTGTAGCAACCCAGGGGCACAAGCCAGATGAGAGCTCATTAAAAACAACAATTGTGTGCAACATTTAGTACATTTAAAAGCATTTCTCATAAACAGAAGCTCGAACACAAGGCATAAGTAGTAGTTGTTAGACTTTTAGTCCTCAGCCTGAGTGAGTGAGATGAAGACTGAGCCGGGGGCTGAAAGGTTGGTGTAATGGTGTGCAACAAAGGTGGTGGGTTTGGGGATAATTTTGGGTTGGTACCAAACTGCTCTACCAATAAATTGCGTTTATTATTTATCTTCTTTACAACTAATTTTGCAAGTGTGATCTTTAATGTTGCTAATTTCCTGTTGACTCAAACCGCGGCTTCTGAATTAGCATCAGGGCCATTTTGAATGAATGCTGACCTCTCTTTTAACACTAAGTTTTTTGAATTTCTCTGTCTTTCAGATTTGTCTCCATCCGCACACCCCTGTTTTGTTGTTTCTGTGTGTGTTTTTGTGAAAAGCACTCTTTTTATGGTAAGTATCAGTTTTAACAAGTCCCGGGGTGGCGGCGGTCAGGAATCGCCTCTTGCTTCCTGTTCAGATCCATCTGACTTGCAGGTTGTTCTCGATCACTCAGTTCAATTTGAATACTTCCTCATCTTCTTACCAGCAGTTGATTTATTGCATTGGTCAAGCTGTAAAAGATATTAAAGGCTTGATGTAAGCCTTGAATATAATTCATGATGTTATAGAAGTAAAAAAGAAAAAGGTTCAAATCTTGTAAACCATTTCGAGTTTAATACACATTTAATCATCAATCAGTAGCTCATAAAAAAGTAATAATTAATTTTGCGTGTTCTTATGAAGTGAAAAGTACATAACAAACATTTGAATTGACCATGACTTAAACAAAAAATTATAAAAAATCAGAAACATACATTTAACAAAAACATTTATTTTTACCGTGCTTCATTTATTAATGCAGTTTATCCAGTGTTGTTGTCAGTGAAAAATTTCTCCATTCAAAAACGGCCCTTTGCAGACACTTATTGTCCATTTCCATTCAGCATCTTACATGTAGTTCAGTCCTCATTTGTATTTTTAATTGCTACAGGAAAGAGTGCAGTAACTCTTTTTACAATAAGTTTATACATCCCACTCATGATATACTAGTCACAACTCATTGTCTATACACACAAAAACTTTAAACGTATGGAGAAAAAAAGTGTAATGTACCTTCACAGATGCGTTTCTGTGTGGGCTTCATGTGTATTCTTTAGGAATAACAAAATATTTTTTATAAGAAAGCCGGATCTGCTTTGCTGTAGCATTCACATTCTGCACTGTCACTAACTTGTGACGTTGGGCTTCAGTAGTCTGCTGCTCTCGGTACATTAATGAAGTAATTCCTTTCTTAACCTCTGACAACTGATGAAAATGGTATTTATACAATGTTTCATATCTTCAATGGTTAAATGAATACGAGATTCATGTATTTAGAGATAACATTTGAAATATAGAAATAAGAGAATATTGTATAAAAAAAAAAAAATGCAATACTTTTCAATTAAAAGCAATATAAGCCAGTAGCTTTGACAGCAAGTCCAAATGTCGGGAATGAGTGCACTCATTGAAACGATATCATTCAAAATGAACTGATTCATTAAACACCAAAGCAACTGCTCTCTCTGTTATGAAGGAAGTCATTAAAAATTTTTGTGTTAAGGCATTGAATTTTTTAGTAGTGGAATTCTTAAAAACAATAAAGATCCTGCGACCATCATACGCTACATGAATTTCTGACGTAAATGTCTCGTCAACTCAAGATCATCTGCCCGACTGTGCTCTGACTTTCAGCAACTACGCGTCATCTGGCCTTTTCAGACTGTTAATCAGTTTGACAAAGTTGTGTCTGTAGTTGGTATTCCAGGCCTTAAAGTTGAACACAACTCAATACTTGTACAGTCCACTGTCAACTGTGACAGAGAGCAATCCAACACTTACAAGATTTACACACAATAAGCTTGGAAAAAACTTGTGGAGACACGTCTTGAATTCCATTTGTAATTTTATATAGCACAAATAAGCACAACAGAAAGTTAACCACAGTGCTTTACAGAATATAAAACGAAGAATACAAATAACAAAGGAGAAACAATAAGAACAGACATAAAAAACACATAGAACATTAGAGATTTGCTGAAAGCTTGGGCCAGAAGATAAGAAACTTTAACTTTTTTAAATTTTAAAAGTAAACACTCGTCGGACAGAGGACAGGGATCTCAGATAAAAAGGAAGGACGTTTCCAGAGCCTAGGTCCAACAAAGACAAATGCACGATCCCCTCTTGACTTCAGGGGTAGGCGTCGCGAGGCTGAGCTTAGAAAAGAAGGGACTTTAAAGCAACGTCACGGAGTAGAACTTTAAAGTTGCGCATATCGCAATCGGCATGTTCTTTGCTGTTTGCCCCGTGTTGTGTAACATTCGCGGTTCTGGTGAAAAAACTGTTCCAACGTCGTGGGTTGTCGAGGTTAACGCTTAATATTTCATCTTAGCGTCCCCCAGCCTTGTTTAATGTAGATGCATGTCCTTTCCAATGACACTCGCAAAAGACTGGAACTGGAAAATCATCAGGCACGCCTCCCTCTAAGATCACTACTTTTTTTACATGTCTGTTAATAAACTTTTTTGAACATGTTAATCCGAAGTGCTTAAGTGTTACACAGTAAGTGAGCATTAACGGCAACAGTCGCCCAACAACAACAATGTGAATTAAGTATAAATTGTCTGGTAAGTTTTGCTTGATTGATGATACGCCACACAGCAAAACAGTTTTGTTACACTCATTTGGTGTCACCTTTGCGCGCTATTTTCTAGGCATTTACTCATTTTTCGTGGGTGCATTTTTGTTTTTAATCTTGTTGTTGTGATTAGTCCTACCTCGTTGTCATTGGAGACTAGTACAGTTTGTATACAACTATGCCTGAAACAAACCACTACAAAATGTATTATGTGTGCACTAATTCAATTGGTGTGAGCATCCTGTGTGTCATTCTTTCTTTAATTCTTTGTTTTTTATTTTAAGTAACCAGTTTTTTTACCAGCCTCCACAGTTCTCATCAGTATTATTTTTTAATATTCTGAAATATTCATGGTAAAATTCTTAATTTAAAGTCAACATATAAATGTCCCTTCTAACTTTGTGTTTTTAAATTACCTTCTGTCCACATACTTTTTTCTTCCTATGGATTTTTGTACAAAACTCAAGATGCAGCATAAGCCTGTTTGGGACATCACCACAGTGCTCAGCAAGTAGACTAATAAGATTGTAGTATCACTGAATGGTAGAATCCACCCAAAGAATTACCAAAACCATAACACACTGTCAGCCTGTACTTCACACATTTGAAAACTAGTAGGAGCAAAAAATAAAATAAGAAATACATTCGTTTTTTCAAAAGAGTATCTTCTACAGAAGGAGTCATAACAACATTGAAACCATATCGTGAGTTAATTGTATGTTTAAACTGAACTGTCTCTTTTCAGAAATGGTATTACCAAGTATGTCATCGCTATAGCATATCACATTTTTATTTCTTTACATGTAGTTAACAGTCAAATACACAGCTTAACAGTTTAGGAGAATCTGAGAAAAGAAAACTACTAATAAAAATACTATAATATCATGGTATAAGCATACCTCGTGGGGTGGGGTCTGTTTCTTTGACCATATGTTGCACTGAAAAACAACCTCATCATATTATGTTTAAGAATAGTGTGAAAACATCCAAAATTTCATGATCCCTGTTGTTAATAATGTTTTAAACATTTGAACATCTTATTCAACATTGGTTTATGTTCCACGTTACACCTATTACATGCAATGAAGCCTGTGGTTTTTTTATTTTGTCAGCCAAACTCTGTTTCTTATGTCTCCTTTAATTAATTAAAGTTAATATTTTAAAATGTAACAAACACACTTTAATGTTGGACAGTCCTGTGATGTTGGTTAATAGTAACATTACAGAGGTTAACAAATAAAGTTCATCTTGATAGTAAGTTTTTATTTTGTCTGTTTAAAAATTCTACTCAGACAATGATATGTAGATCACATAGATATTCATAAGTACGTTACTATGACAAGTACAGAAGTAATGCTTATGCATGTATACAAATGAAAAGAAAAGTGTGAAAGTATGCATATGGAATGAATAGAAAAAATAGTGAGTGTCTGATGACCTATGTCCAAAAAGACTGCATCAGAACAATCAATTACAAATTAGATTGATTACAATATTAACATTTTCATTGCAAAAAAACTGTTCTCAGTAGCCTATGCATGTGACTTATTTAGGTAACAGAAACACTGGCTACATACAAACTAAAAGGGTATCTAGCTTATAGCTATATTTGTTAGGCTTGACAACCATCTTACATCATCTACACTGCAGGTCTTGATGCCCAAATCCGATTTTCTGACTATATCCGATTTTTTTGACGACCCGCTTACATCATCTTTTAAAAGTGACCCGTATCCGATTTTTGCATTTACACTATACACTGCTGAAACTACCAAACGTAGACGTTCTGACCCGGAAAAGGAAGTAAAACAGCACGAAATACAATGGATGCAGATGCAATTAAAATTATACAGTGTTTTGCTTTCCACAATATTTTAAAAAAGTCAACAAAAAAATCAGCAAAACATTGGTCTCGTAGGGCGGAGAAAAAAGCACTTAAACCGTGCCTCCCCATATCTCGTGAAATGTCTTCAAACACAGATTTATTTCTGCAACAACCCTGCATTTTTGCCTGCACTGTCTCTTCGCCCCAAAGACTTAAAAGACATGAAACCTCCGCATTGCTCCACTGTGTGTATCCTTCGTCTTCCATCGCGCCTATACACAAATCCGCCGCAAACTCTATGGGCGCCGCCATCTTGCCTGCCACCATTACTGCGTGCCTGCGAAGTCTGATGGTGTGACACTTGCCGGTGCCCTCTAATGACATTTCAATGAAAGCGGATCCTGCTCATTAAAGAAAATGTCTGGTGAAAGGGAAAATTGGGTAGATGATGTCAGTCAGGCAGTGGCCAAAACTTACTGATAAAGGTAATTTATTGACAACATAATGTAATAATGTATAAATATGTAATGTATTGTAATTAAGAAGTGTATTAATTGATGACAACAATAAAACCGAAAGCTGTCATTACTAGCTGTGTTGTTAATATGTTCACAAGCTTCACAAGTTTCAAATAACTATTAGGCCATCCTTAAAAATATTCTTGTTTGCCATAACTGACTGACCCTGTCAATTTAGGACTGACCCAATTAATTATTTTTTTCCCCTTTTTGTCCGACCGACTTGCCGATTGTAATTGCGTTAAGACCCACAGATTTTTTTTTACTCTTCAAACTAATACAAATGCAATAAAATGTGAGACACGCAATTGACGCTTTTCACACACTCTCACGCCACACATCCGTTTTCTCACGCACAGAAAAATCGCGAAGCAAAGAGGACACGGAGACCGACAATCTCAGCTCTCA
>NC_056575.1:19029833-19030706 GCF_018340385.1 Cyprinus carpio
GAGCATACGTACTAAAAAAACTAAATACAAATAACTTTTCGTACAGCTATAATCTGCTACAGCCGCCTACGGGACTAACTACTTCTGCTACTTCCTTAGCAGCAAGGCACGCAGTAATGGCGGCGCTGCTTTACTATTTGACAAACCGTTTCAAATACTTCCTAAGTCATGTGATCTCAGTTCCACCTGAGTTGACGTCACTTTTTTTAAGACGTACGACTCGCATTTACTGGGGAATATCCGATTTGTCTGCTTACATGGCACACGCAAATGCACGTATCCGATTCATATCCGATTTATTACCACATATGAATGAGGCCTGAATCCGATCTGAGAAAATCGGAATCCATGCGGTTTTTTCCTGCTTACACGTTAACCGGTCATATCCGATCTGTGCCACATGAGAGGAAAAAATCGGAATTGGGTCACTTGAACCATGCAGTGTAAATGGGGCCTTTGTTTCAAGCATTGTTGTGAACACACTGCAGTAATAGTCACCAGTAGGCTAACTATAGGCTAATCAAACTATTCAAACAGCAATTAATGCCCCACAAATTAAATGTATAAAAAGCTAAACACATCAAAAAATAATAAACTATATCACCCAAGGCTAGCATAGGTTATTCGCTTATTGTTTTGCTGTGTGCCTGGAATCAATCAAGCAGAACAGCTTATGGACGATTTATCATATTACACATTGGTTTGGCATTGTTGCAGTTAATGCTAATTAATGTGTAACACTGACACTTCATTACCTGTTCAAAATAAATTATTAAACAAGAGGAGCGTGCACTGATATTTTCAGTTCAATAGGCTCTATGCACGCGTACTTCCGCGTTTGACGCAAGGCTGCTCTTCCGTTTCCGGTTGGAG
>NC_056575.1:19033019-19033123 GCF_018340385.1 Cyprinus carpio
CTCGCTCTGAAGAAGAAGAGAGTGTGGTGTTTGGCAGCGCAGTTCAGTGCAATCCAAAATCACTTGTGTATCTGAGTAAGACTGAAAAACATCTGGCATGTGAG
>NC_056575.1:19033131-19033215 GCF_018340385.1 Cyprinus carpio
AAATCCATGCTTATTATTGGTAAGTGCAGGGGCAGTTGCTTATGACGGGTATGGAATGGTGTGACTTTGTTGTCTGTGCCCATG
>NC_056575.1:19033355-19034709 GCF_018340385.1 Cyprinus carpio
TACAGTAAGTTTGACTGTAAAACAAAAAGATATACCCAGCCTCATTAAACAGCCTGCAGAATGGCAATGCTGTACGACAGCACGGAGGGACCTCATCTGTCCCGCATATTTCAATGTCCTGTTTGAAACATTAACGCACGATCTTGCCTTGTTGCTGGCTCTATCTGCTCCGCTAAAAAGGGCCATTACATCAAGGGCATGAGTCAAGAAAACTGTGTATATATGAAAGTATTTCAGTAAATACTATTTTCCCAGGTGTTACTAAATTTACAGATGTTACATGTATTTATTTTAGTAAGCACTATAAATTAGGGCATAATAACATGCACCTAACCCTGCTACAGTAAGTACATGTGTAGTTCATTAATATTACTCAGTACTTAAAATGCATAATTACACTGTAATAGGGACACAACAAAATAAAAGTGTAACCCATATTTTATTTGATGGTGTGTTAGTTGGCGCTCCATTGACAGTTTTTAAATTGCAGATTTATTGAAGATTCTAGTCAGAATTCCCATTAATACAACATTATATTAGAGATAACAAAAGCCTAATGCCGAAGCCAAGCATATAGAATAATACACCTATCAGTGTGTAAAGCATTATTTGTCCCTTTTGACTCTGGTTGCAGGGCGAGAGGGATTGGTATTGCAAGCGACTCGGTAGCGCAAGTGCTTGCTACTGTTGTCAATGCCAGCGGCATGATGTCTGGTGAGAGGTGAAACAATGTTTTAATGAATGTTCATGGAACTTCTGAGTCAGCTTACCTTGTGTAAAACCCTAATAAAATTTTGCTCACATCGGGGCCAAGCCGCTCCAAACAGAACTTGGTGCTGATGGTATCTCCTCAATTTGTTTTTTGCAGCCTCGCTATTTGATCTTCATTGGGTCCAGGGGACAAATCCAGGGCAGCAGGCTCAGCACTGGAGCGTAGTTCCGTGGTCCTGAAATTCCACATCCATAGAAGGGGCTTCGCATGCAGTGTCTGTGTTTAACGCTTACCCTTTCCCAAACCGGTCCGTAATGAAGATCAGTTGTTCCAATGAAAAGCAACGGACAGTTCCATTCTTCAGATCGCTCAGCGTCAGTCGGGCGCTTATGTTCGATCAGGTCTGTATTCTGGAAATGTCGGCTACAGACTCTTGTCTGGTTTGTAACTGTTAAATGGTCTCGTCTTATATTAACTACCCACCTCTTCTGTATTTCTTTGTCTTTAGGAAACGTGTGGAAACTTAGAAAGGTGTTCAATTTAGCAGATGCTGTACACTGCGGCACACAGCAGTGGTGGCTAGAGGTGCTGTCCTCCCGTCTTTGAAAAGATACTTTCATACGTTTAGAAATACGTAGCACA
>NC_056575.1:19034749-19039135 GCF_018340385.1 Cyprinus carpio
ATATGCGGCAATGCTACAGTCGTTTTGGCAATACAAATGTAAAAATATAGTGCAGAAATAAGAAACTGTCCTGAGACATGATGTAGGCCTAATCATTCTTAGTTTTATTAGTGGGCAATTCCAGCGTTAATGACGTGACATTCAAAGTCAAAACCTGGAATATAAATTCTCACAGAATGTATTCATGTATTCAAGAACCATCTCTTTATGTTTTTCTAAATCCCAAGTAGAGTCCAGATATCAGAAAAGTATCCGTCTATGTGGCTTATAGGATATTTTGGATTTGGGAAATACACAGATGTTAGCCTACGCACTTGAAAAAAAAAGACCCAAGTTTTTGGGAGACAATATATTTTGTAGACTTTCTGTGATTTTCAATGGTCAAACCAGAAGCAACAATATCTGCAGAATGGAGAAGGGTTGACCATTCAAAAAACATAAAATGTTAAACTTTTTTTTAATTTTCAGTTTTGTGTTTCAGAGGAAAAAGCAATATTAAGGATGTGACATCTGTTACGGACCGTTCTGAAAGCAGAATTTATGCGAACGTATAAATGCTTTAAAAACTTTAACAGAGATATCTAGTAGGCTATTGGACGGGCCTTTAGAGAGAAATGCAACCTTTATTCAAATTATATAATCAGTTTTTGGGAGACAATATGTTTTGTAGACTTTCTGTGATTTTCAATGGACAAACCAGAAGCAACAATATCTGCAGAATGGAGAAGGGTTGACCATTCAAAAAATATAAAACTTTTTTCAATTTTCAGTTTTGTGCTGGCAGAGGATTCCGCTTGGTCTTAAAGCCTTTCCCAGAAATTCATAAATAACAATGATTTTCGCAAAAAAATAATGATTAATTATCAATTGAGAATTTGTTGTTATTATGGTCTGGTGAAAATAATAATATGGGCTGCGAGAAAATAATGAATAAAAAGACTACAGCTGCTGTGAGTGCAGGCATGTTTCATCCCAGTAACATGACAACACACCGTTCCTCGCAGCCAAAAATAGACCGTATTCAGTTCAGCTGGAGGGGGGTTGGGTTTTTTTGGGGTAGTTCTGTATAGCTTGTGGGGGTTGAGATAAATGTGTGAGGAAATACACTAACCAGGGAAATACACTAACATGAGGGTTTCAAACTTGCAGAGCAGGTTTAGATAGGAGAAATACCTCTCATTTTGGTTTTAGGACAACTTTGAAAAAATGTTTTGGTCCACTTCAAATGTTGACTACTAGCACAATATAGTTTATAAGCTATTATAATTTAATTTCAGAGGAAGTTGCCTTAACTCAAAAAAAAAAAGATGCAAACTGTTGTGTTAATTTTATTTGTTGCGTCCATACAATAGCCTATTTTTAGAGTGTGAAATATAAATTCTCACAGAATGTAGCCTATTCATTACCAATATATTGACTATCTCTTTATGTTTTTCTAAATCCCAAACAGAGTCCAGACATCAGTAGAGTGTCCGTCTATGAACATGTTTTATAGGCTATTTTAGACTTGAGAAATACACATGCGTTACAGACGTGACAAAAAACACCAGAGTTTTTGAGACACAATACATTCTGTAGACTTTCTGTGCTTTTCTATGCACAAACCAGAGGCAACAATATCTGCAGAGAAGGGTTGGCCATTCTCAAAACATAAAATATCAATTTTATTTCAGTTTTCGTTTTTGTGGTCCAGAGGAAAAATCACATTTTGAATTATTTATTAATAAACAAATGTTTTCTTGTCGGCTGCAAGATGAAATTCACAGTGCTGACTCTCTCCACATGGCCTTTAAAGAGAAATGCAACTTTCACAGATTAAATAATGCTTTTGTTTTGAATTGATTTGTTTAAAAGTAGACATTTCAAGCTTTCTGTGGATATATTTCTCATGTATGTACGACACCACAATTTTACGTTATTTCATTATCAGGAAAAAATTCAAGTGATTGAGAGGGTGCCTCCCTGTCATGCATGCGCATTAATAATTTTCGCACAAACATTTGAATATGAATAATAATTCATATTTTGCATATGCATTACAAAATAAATAATTTTTAACATGCAATTATCCAAAATAAAACCAAACAAGATTTGTAATGAAGATAAAATATGTAGACAAATAAGAATAAATGCTGCGCGTCCCACTCAGCATCATGCGTGCTGCAATTATTAGCTAAATCGTGCAGGTTTAATTTATTTATTTCTTGTTTTAATTAAGCCTAAATAATGGGAGAGAAATTATACAGTGCCTCACAATTTCCGATTCACGATTTCTTAATCCGTGTACAAATATTTTTTCCCCAATAAGTTATCTGTCAAAATAAAGGACAGGTAATGAATGACAAAGTATTGCGTGACAAAAATGCATGTTGTTTTATTAAAGGAATTTAAAAATATAAATTATAATATAGGTCTAATATGTGAGAATATTGACATTTTGCATATAAATCCATGCAAACAAGCTCACTAAAATAGGCTACCACTTTTAATGCTCCGATGCAAAGTAAACCACCATTTCTTAAAAATAATATAACACATAATTCATATTATATAAATAATACTACACACCCATTAAATGTGTCAAATCTAAAATATGGTGTAATACTGTGTAGCTTAGAGAAAATATAACCACAGGCTCATAGGCTTGACATTTATCCTGCTTGAATTCGTTCTAAGAAATGCACATAACTTCATAAGTACTAAACTTTCATCTGTGAATATTCAGTATTTTAACTACAGTGTTTTTCTGTGTTATATTATATTATATCATCAACTTCAGTGATTTTAAAGGGAGCCTTCTTTACTTGCTTTCATACAATATAAGTAAAGTTAAAAAAATGCAGCCGCATTTAAATGCAGGAGTGTATTCTATGCCTTAAAATATCAGAGTGCAAGATTTGCGCGGCGCACATGATGCTGAGTCGACGTGCAGCATTTATTCCTATTTGTCTACATATTTTATCTTCATTACAAATCTTGTTTGGTTTTATTTTGGATAACTGCATGTAAAAAATTATTTACTTTGTAATGCATATGCAAAATGTGAAACTGCAATCTTATTTGCAGTCTATAGCATTTTCTAATTATTTGTACAATAATATTTAACTTAACCTGCTTTATATCTTTATTATTTAATGCAAAAGAGATTTATTAAAACAAGTTTATAAGAGTCATGCATTCATTTAAACAGCCGTTAGATCATTTTAAAACATCAAATAGCCTTTAATTTACAGGTTATAACTGCATCTGTCTCGGTTGTAGACTTGTGAAGATTTATTTTTAATGCGGATCCCATACTGTAACCTAAAAGAAATGTGCTCTATTATTATTCATATTCTGGTATTGTTTGGGTCTGGTATTGTTTGATACACCTCGATGCACCTCGATGGCGCCACAGACGCCTGCTTCAGTGCTTGGCTCTCCAGTGTTTGTACTGTTTTTGTTCATTTTTCCTGTTTTTTGTTTGTCAAACACGATCAGTTTCACCAGGGAAGAACTGCTGAACATTCGGCAGAACACACCACAAAATCTTTACGGTTCAATTATTGGACGTTTACTGAGCGTTGTTGTTGGTGGAGCAGCGGCGCTGTTCAGCTTCTGCGCCAAGCGGAAGCGAGGCGGTCGCTCGTTGGGCGCTCAGGAAGTCGCGGTTTAGGAAGCCGTTGCTAGCATCCATCTGGCAAATCTCGCTCTCTACCCAACAAAGCGGGCCGAAATCCTTCTGCTTTCCCGGACAAATAAGGATTTATCACACTCTGCTGCTCTGTGTTTCATGGAAACCTGCCTCAATGGACGCCATACGGATAAGCGGCCTCCATCTGCCAGGCTTGAAGGCTGTTCCAGAGCCGGACCGCCGACGTAGAATCAACAAGGAAAATCGCGCGGCGGCGGGACATGCTTTTATATCAATGAACGGTGGTGCACAGATGTAACTGTGTTAAAGAAGATGTGCCCGTCAGATTCAGAAACTGCTTTTTTGTCAACTCCAAGCCCGTGCTATTCGGCCCACGGATTTTCACCTCGTTTCATTCTGGTGAGTGCTGTTTACATCCCCTCCGCTACCCACAACTGAAGATCTGGCTTTACAGAAACTCGTCCAATTGTGATCACAGATGCAGAACAACAACACCACTGAACTCTGTTTTAATCATTCTTTGGGACGTTAATAAAATTCCAATCTCTCCTGTGAACTGCCCAAATACAGACAGCATGTTTCATGTCCTACCAGAGACAGTACATTGGATCACTGTTACAATCGGCCAATAAATAAAGGATGCATATCACTCTGTTCCACGAGCAGCTTTGGGACTGTCTGATCACTGCCTGATTCATCTTATACCAACCTACAGGCAGAAACTTAAATCTGCTAAACCTGTAGTAAAGACT
>NC_056575.1:19040136-19051041 GCF_018340385.1 Cyprinus carpio
AAAAGGTAGAGTAAATTGAGTCTATTTTTGTTTTGAAATTATTACAGTGCTCTTCTGTAGTTTCTGTAAGGAGGGGGTTTGAGGTTTGAGTAGATGATTTATGGTGGAGAACAGCTTGGAGTCGTGGACTATTTCTGATGACATTTAATAGAAATTTGACCGCGGCTCCATAAGTGACTTTGAGTATTCCTTTGATGTTCCCCTGGTGCCAGCTTGTGCACAGTGAGACCTGTGCTTTTGAATCTCCTCTCAAGGGAAACGCCCAGCTGCCTTCATTTTCTCGTAGATCACCCGCATACCGGGGTGCGGATCGGGTGAAAGTGACTGTTCTGGTTTTGACCGGGGCATGAAGATCCAGAATGCTTCTGAGGGTTGTCATATTAATAGTCCACTGAGTCCAGTGGGTGGTAGACAGTTTACAGAAAGGAGATGCTGGAGATCCAGATGCCATAGTTTCTGGGTTGATGTTTTTCAGATTTCTGAAGCAGATTTGGCGTTTGGGCTTGATGAAGCTGGACAGTGAAGACATCTTCATGGAGATGGCCTTATGATCAGAAAATCCCAGATCATACACCAGAAGATTGCTGAGAGATAAACAGAGTTTGTAATAACTAGGCCAAGAGTATGGTCCCCTGGTATGAGTTGGGAATCGACAAGTTGTGGTCAAAATTAAAACAGTCGAAAGTAATTGGAGAAATTCTGCTGCAAAACGACAGGTTGAAGAGTTGACATGAATATTCATATCTCCAAGTATAATGATATTAGCAGACATTGTAAATTGGAAATGCTTGAAAGAAGATTGGACATCTCTGGGGATGAATGATGGATTTGGTTTCGGTGGTCATAAAATGAGAAGTATCCATAGTGGGGAAAGAGGGTGTTATATTTAAAATGCAAGCAGCATTCAAAGTCGGCAACTCAATCTGTGGAACAGCCCAACGGGTCGTGGCAGTACACTCCAGGGACGGTCTCAAGAAACAGAAAAACCTTGGTTGTGCAGGTTTTCTTAAGGCACATCATATCTACACACTTTTCTAGGAAATATGATCAATGTATGAGACAGTTTATTTGGATGAATTTGCATTAAAAAATTCAATCCTTGATATTCGTTGCACAGTGTTCCTTGTATTGAAGTAGACTTCAGCATTCCATGCCAGTCGTCTCCCCGGTTTCCAATCGAAGTCAGTGGAATGTTGTCTAACTTCACAGCGCTCTAGCCAGTGACGGCGCTCGTGATGACCGTGTGATGCAGTGCAGGCCAGAAAAGCCAACAGTTATGATCAGCCGGGAAAAACAAACTTTGTCGCAACTTCTGTGAACATAACGGGGTTGGCGAAGGAGTCCAAGTTGTTTAGATGAATGATGTACACGATTGAGTGGTATAGTTTGTTGAATGTCTTAGTTGATTGGCTGATAATTCAGCATTATGCCATTCGGGGAGAGTGGTCTGCTAGCCCAAAAGCCACTTCGGGATTCACAGAGAAAAGCCAACGACACAAGCAAGCAAACAACCGTGACCATGGGTGATCACCTCGCGATCAATCGGCAGCGATCTCAGCGAAGGCCCCACGTCAACAGGCAGCTACGGACAGACACTGGAAAGCCACAGTCGATGCAAACTGGTAGGTTGAGCAGCCTCCGCTTGGTCCAGTGAATCCGTACAGTATTACAATAAAAATCCCACATAATAACTGTCTGAACGTAGTACTGGTCGGATAAACGTTAATGTTTATAGGTTATACCTAACAACACTGTTGGTTAGAGAAACTGAGAAGCGCGAACAAACCACGGGCCAGCGTCCTCTCCCCAACGCCTCCTGATTGAATACTTCCTTGAATCTTCTTCTGATGTCTGAACCCGCAAGACATCTTCTATGTTGCTTTGCACCATCTGCCAGACATAATTCAAGAAGCTTCAGAATAGCCGAGAAATGCATTTAACCCAAATTAGCCCCCCAAGACTGGACAACGCGCAAACTTAAGATATACCTGGAATTTGGGAGTGTTCAGAATGATTGCCATCAGTCTCAAGATACCTGAGTTCTGCAAACCTCGGGACTTAACAGTGCACACGCGCCATAGGTCTTTTGCATCTCAGTTTTGTACACGGCTAAAAGGAACTGTAACCGCTTCGCTAACTTGACAACAACTCTGGGTGGCAGAGGCGCTTTTAATGAAATCTAACAAGCCTAACAAACTTACAGTAGATGGCCCATCCAAACGGTGGTTCTAACCGCCGCGCTCGTACCCCCCCCCAACCCGCCCCGAACCGCCGCCACGCGCCCCGTCTGCAAGTGCTAGCGCTTTGATGAGGAGACCGCTTGAGTTGGCGCTTTAATCACAAGTTTTCAAACAAGGGCGCATCAGAAGGCACATTTTCCGCGAATAGAACGTCATCTTTGCCTCACCGTGTGTTTGTATATTTGACTGCAGTCAGGGAAATGAAGGAAAACACTTTACAGGAGGCTAGTTAAAAAATATTTTACTATTCACAGACGGAAAGTTTAGGTCCTTTATGAAGATATGTGAGTACCTTTTACGATTTGTATTCGCAGGAGAATGTCAATGCCTTTTTAGATACGTATT
The DNA here is from genome assembly GCF_018340385.1 of Cyprinus carpio. Lineage (NCBI taxonomy): Eukaryota > Metazoa > Chordata > Actinopteri > Cypriniformes > Cyprinidae > Cyprinus > Cyprinus carpio. The sequence goes on from NC_056575.1 coordinate 19,042,722, forward strand.
AAGCTGTGACTTATATTTTCAAGCCTATGAGCCTGGCTTATATTTGCTCTACAACCGATATTTTAGATTTGACACAATTTAAATAGTTTCACAGTATTATTTATATAATATGAACTGTGTGTTATTAGGTTATCTTATTCAAAAGAAATTGTGGTTTGTACTTTGCGATAGCGGAGCAATTAAAGATGGTAGCATGAGTTGGAGCTAGGCTTTTTGCGTTTTTTATAACTTATTTTGTTCTTTATTTTAGTAAACGTGAGGGCCCGTATAATGTTTGCTCCCATTATTGAGGCACTAATTAACACAAGAAACGGAATAAATTAAGACCTGAACGATTTAGCTAATATCAGCACTGGAAACTCTCGAAAAGAATGGACTGATTTTATAAACCAAACTTCTACATGATGAAACTCAAGTTTCATTATAAATCAACAAACTACACAAGATTGGTTAAACTAATAGAGCGTTGTCAGTTGTATATTTGTATACAACTGTCATGTAGATTTAAAAATGGAGTCCTTCTATTTAACTTCCTTTCCATATAAATTTATAGTAAAGTCTTAATACAAATTAGCATAAATAATAGAGTGGAATAAATCCTACTTGCACGTTCCTCGCATTTAAAAATGCAGGTTTTATTGACAAAGTATTGCTATAATAAATAGGTCAGATCTGCAAGAGATTTTGCCTCTGGCGACATGATTGCTGGGCTAGATTTGCTGCATAACGTGCAGCATTTATTCTTAATTTGTTCTACCATTTTATCTTAATTACAAATCTTGTTTGATTTTATTTTGGATAATGCATGTAAAAAAAAAAAAAAAGTTTACTATTGTAATGCATATTGGAAAAATGTGAATTATTATTCATATTCAAGTGTTTGTGCTAAACATTATTAATTGCCATGCATGACAGGGACGGCGCCCTCTCGTTCACCGTGAGTTTATCAGTTTATTTTTTCCCCTAATATTGAAATAACTGAAAATCTTGGGTGTATCACATACATGAGAAATATATCTAACAGAAAGCTTCAAATGTACTTTTAAAAAACGAATCATATTCAAAATGAAAGCGATTAATGTAATCTGTGAAGGTTTCAGTATGTCATTCTCTCCTACAAGGCGGCGTTTCATATTTGGAGATGAGAGTCACTCCAGTCATCATGTGAATTTCATCTTTTGGCCCCAGCCGACAAGGAAAACATTTATGCGTTTAGTTAAATACAATAATTCAATACAATAGTCTCCTTTTTCCACAATTTAATTAGTTGCTAAACTGCTTGCCTGTGCGCTTGTGTGGACAAACAATTACTTATAATTGCAGTGTGCTTTGAGCGCGGAAATATATTAAGCCTCATTCTGGATTATAATGTAGAATTTAATATAAACCTGCGATTAGTTTGAATAAATGACAAATGACAAGGACTAGTAACTAGAAAATATCTTAGTACTAGGAGGCCAGATCTATTAAATTAGCCTCAAGCCTCTAGACATTCTCTGTTAAAAGTTTTTAAAGCATTTTATAATGACTGTTTGCATAAATCTTCTTTCAAATTGATATTTTATGTTTTGATAAGAATGGCCAACCCTTCTCTGGCAGATTTATTGTGCTTCTGGTTTGTGCATTTTAAATCACATAAAGTCTGACAAAATATAATGTCTCCCAAAACTCTGGTGTTTTTTTGTCACCTATTAAACCATGTCATGAGGAGGATACTTTACTGATGATCTGCGGACCCTGTTTGGGATTTAGAAAACTTACAGAGATGGTTTTAATATAAGGCCTATTGTTTTGTGAATAGGCACATTCTGCGGAAATATTTATATTTACACTCTAAAAAAATTATTGTGATTTATGGGTACCGCAATCAAAATAAAACGGGCCGACTCTCCACTCGGGCTCGTAGTTGGATTGGTTCAACCCTCCCGCGCTCTGGGTAGACACGCTGCGAGCAGAGTATCGAGAGGTAGCGAGTGAACTTTATGACGTGAAGAGGAGCGGATAGTTTTTGAAAGCGGAGCGTCGTAGGTTTTCACTCGCTCCAGCACCGCAAATCACGAGTACATCATGCCAATACATCCCGTAATCTAAAAACTGCATATTAGCAAGAATTCGAAATGATAAAAAGTTAGCTATAGCTTGATACACATTAATCTCTCCGTATAATGACGGGAGTATAGTTAGCGAGGTACAGGCTAGTCTCACGGAGTTTGGCTGCTCCTTTTACTGATATTTTCGGATTAAAGCGTGGTTTAAAACCGATACAGCACATTACACGCAATCGCTTTGGACAAGTAATGCCATTCAAAAACCCAAATGTAATCTTCCAGTACGCTACTTCATCTGTATCTGATTTTGAATGAGCAGAAATCTGTAAGAAATGCATCGATCTGTAGATAAAATAACTGTACTGTTATTTTCATCACAAACAAAATTTGCACAGCAGAAAGCAGCAGTTATACCTTTTAATGCTGACAATGTTATTAGTTTGCCGTTTGGTAGGAAAAAAAGTTTGCACACACAGCCTAATCCCTTTGAAACTGTCCTGTAATTTTATTTATTTATTATTTTCATTTTTATAGGCTACATTATAAAAATAACATTTCAACTTCATCCACGTTGGAGGTGCGGAGCGGGTGTTTCTGGTATCAAGTTAGCGCGGAGCGGGATTATTATTAAATGCTTGGAGCGCTGAGGGGAAATTGTTATGATTGCATTTGATGGGCTATATTAAAAAATAAATAAATAAAAATATAAAGGTCTTTCCAGTATTAAGGTAATAACGTTACTGCTTTTTTATTCATCATCTTCTCTCATTTATAAATTTGACTGGTAAATGATAAAGAATTATATTAAAAACTTGTCTTAACCAATTTCGTTGTCATCTGAATATTGATTTCAAGTAGGGAGGCAAAAAAAAAATCGAATTTAAAATCGTAAAACGGATTTTTTGTGAAAAAAAATGGTTTTTGTTTTTTTTAGGGCCATAAGGCCTATCACCCAGTCCTAAATGCAAGCAGTTGCATCTTTTTATTTTATTTATTTTATTTATTATTTATTTTATTTTTTTGGAGAGTAAGGGCACTTCCTCTGAAATTAAGTTATAATAACTAATAAGCTTGATTGCGCTATAACAGTATGTCAACATTTGAAGTGGATCAAACCTTTCTTTAAGTTGTCCTAAAACCTGTTCTGCAAGTTTGAAAACCCTCATGAGACTGTCCTATGAAAAGAGCAAGAGATTCACACCTTTATCTTGACCCCCACAGGCTATACAGAACTGGACTCGGTCTGTTTGTTGGCTGTGAGGTAGCGGTGTGTTGTACTGGTGGCCACATTTTGCCGCACTCACAGCAGCCCTACTCTTTTATCTTATTTCTCGCAGCCTATATTATTATTTTCAATAGACCAAATAATAAACAACTTATCATGTTATAATTAATCATTTTTTGCGGAAAAATCATGTTATTTGTGAACGTAGCGTTGAGGAAGGCTTTAAAGACCAAGCGGAGTCCTCCAGCAGGCCTGCTCCCGTCTTCACACGCTGCGGCGCGAGCTCTATACTGCACACAGTTCCCATCCCACGTTTGATTTTCTAAATCAGTTTTGAGCGGGAAGTACAACTCATTTCATGAGTACCCAACAAGCACAAGGCAGAGGAACATTCAGTATTACTGCAGGACGATGTATTTCATTGAGTAATGCTTTAAATCGAGAGTAAAAAAAACCACAAAAAAAAAACAAAACAAAAAAAACTAGTGTAGGCTATTCTTAAACTGGGATCTCATTATATTGAAGTAAAAATCCAAACCCAGATGCAGCAACCACCACTCTCAGTGTTCTATTCATTGAATAGGTATGCAGTTTTATTTATTCACAGGATATATGGTTGAAAATAGCTAATATTTCAGTTGAAAACTTTAAGTTCCAATTGTTTAAAAAAAAAATGCAATCATAGAAAACGTGTCAAGGCTATGACCTTCCGTGTAAGAGCTTTTAAAAATCCCATGCCATTTGTAATTTCACTGGATTTCACCTCCTAAATTACTATCCCAACATCTAAATGGTTAAAATTTATTCAGGCGACGATGGACTCGTTTTTTATGACATTATTATTTTAATGTTGTCAGAATAATTGTATCACACATAAAGGGTGAAGTCAAAACAAATAACTTTTAACTGCAGGCAGATATAGGCCCTTACTATTGTTGTAATGACAATATTTGGATCCATCACTATTTTATTAAAAGAATAAATACTTATTTTCTTCACGAATCTAAAATTATAAATAATAATGAAAGAAAGAACCTCTATTGAGCCCTTATGTGTGAGGTTGTAGGAGATAGCGAGGGATTAAATAGATTTAAGAAAAAAGATAAAGTGGGGGGTTGCTTGGTTCAGAAACAAAAACAGCTCGGTAGAAAAATGCCTTATGATTGAGGCAAAAGTATGCTAACTTATTTAATTCATAGAAATAATTTAAGCAACTATAAAACCCTTTTTTTTAATTTATAATAGATTCAACTTGAAGTTCATCTATATTAAACACTGACTTTAAAAAATCTCAAGGAGTTTCTCGCGTTCTCTGCGGCCATGAAAGCAGGTTTTCCAACATGCAAGGAATGTTAAGTACCTGGGCAAAATTTGCTTCAGTGGAATACGCGGAAACGAGTAATCAGGACTCCAGCTATTGTTGACAACGCCAGTGGCAGAGTCTGTTGCTGTACATAAGAAACTCCAGGCACATTCCTCAAGGGCTGAATGAAGGTACCTGATTTTGCAAAATACTTGAATCTGTTTAAATCTGACTCCAGGCCGCTGATAGGAGGCTCTGCTAGCCCATTTGTTTGATAACCCTGTCCTGCGAGGTTTCCTCTACCTCTAGAGTATATTCATGGCCAACTGCGTCCTACTTGGTTCAATATTATTCTTACTGCAAGCACCAGGATGGTTGGATTGGCAGTCTCTGTCTCCGACAAATGTCACTAATAATTAATAGATGTACTTGGTCGCACTGGGAGCTAGATATATACCAAGTTTATGGTGGAAGAAATGTCTAGATGAAAGGTTTAAGATCTCAGGTTAGCTACCACGAAACAGTAATTGCTAGCCGGTTTTGGCTCTAATGCTGTCTTGCTCAAAAATCACTCTCATTCGCTTCAGGCTTTCAACATCATCCTGTATTAGTTCACTCTTTGTGACTATACAGGAATAGCTCAAAGGGCTGACAACCAAATGACAAAACACATTGATGTTTGTGGATAACAAGTGTACAAATTATTAGTGGCTTCACTTCAGCATATATTATTTAAACTCTTTTCTTGATACATTTACCACCCACGAAGTTATATCAAAATCATGTTCAGTCACATCTAGACAATTAGTTTTTGGCGGATGGAAATAACCTCTTCCATTTTCTCCATATAGTAATGGACTTTTACTAATGGTGGCTAACAGGGGTCCTGGCAGGTTAAATTGTGAGTGTGTGCGTTTAACATGCAAGCGTCTCAAGGCTGTGACACAGAGTCCCAGCTCTAAAAAAAAAAAGCTCTTCACATTTCTATTCCTTTTCATTCATCATGCACTCGATTGCCTCATTACCATCCTGTCTCATGTACACCATTCAACCTTCTATTTACTTCCAGTGGTCTATCTATTTTCTGAACCGGCCCGATCATTTCACTAATTCCGCCTGTCTTCTTTTTGTCATTTTTTTTGCTGGGCTGCTTATGTCTAGTGTCCGATGTGTCGAGACACGTTGCCTACTGTGGTAACCTCCAATCCGTTCTCCTTGTGTCCCGCAGATGTGACCCGAGCTTGTCGTCATGTGTCTGTGCTCCGCGACGACTCATTAACAATTTCTCTCCTTCTGCTCAAATACATATACATGTTAATTCTTTCTTTGCACTGCACAGCAAGAAAGTCATCTTCATATGACCATGCTGTGTTTCGTCCTATCTTGGTGAATGTGATGATATGTTATACATTGATTGTTGGGAAAGCCTTTTTTATTATTTCTCGAGAGAATTGTGACTTTACATAAACCGCAATTTTTCTTGTTTGTTTGCTCGGTATTGTGGCATGGGTCAATAGAAATCCCACCCCAAGTAAGTCTAAGTTATTCGTTGCATATTTCGAATGTTAATGCACAGATACCTGTATCTATAAATAACTTGCATCTGTGTGCAGCATTACTGTCTTTAAAAAAAAAGCTGTGCATTTAATTACTTCAACTTACTTACAGTAGTATGGTGATTTTATTAAAACAAGTCGTGGGGCAGTGCTGACAAGATCCGTACTGAATGATTGTATGTGTGTGTACAGGTGATCTCAGATCTCTATGTGCAAATGATGTATGCGTGTTTCAGTGAAACATTATTTATACACAACTGTGAATAAACTGAGATTGAACTACCTGTGCATTAAACAGTTTTATGCCACAACTTGCAGCTAATCAGAATTAAGTATTCAGACAGAGTATGGTATAATTTAAGAATAGTGTATGGCCTGTATGGCTTTATTGGATGGTGAAAGGACAGGACAAATAGGACATAACAGGAAATAACCGGGAAACTTACCTTCAAAACTATTAACAAGTTCTGGAAGCTGCCATTCAGTTAACTTCTCCTGAACAAAGCAATCCATCCATGCATGATCAGACCACCTAAAACACAAAAACACAGACCTTCACTTACAGCAGACAGTTTTATTTCTGATGCATTATTCGACCATCATTTCTCCTTTCAGTGTCACACAAAAGAAAGTCAAGCAATTTTGACTGACATAAATTTTAGTTAGTCAAAACTTATTTTGAGGTAAACTATCCCTCATAGTCAAATAAATATTTATTTAATTACGGGTATTTGATCTTCAAAAAACTGAATTGCTTTAGTTTAAACCCCATAATCAGATTTAAAATCATTTTTTAAAATCATTCAAGTAAATGGTGTACATACAAGAGGGGAGTAACTGATGAAAAAATTTCCATTTTCATCGAACATTGAAGGCATAGTAGCAAAGACTTTAGTATGGCTGAAAGTGACTGATATTAGTGATTACTGAAGGTTTACCTAGTGACAGCTGGTGATGACAAATGCTGTCATGACATCAGGAATGCTGTTTCGGGTCCAAGCGTCCACTTGTTTCAAGTCTCATACAGACCTTTATGAGTATACTATTTATTGTATACAGACGAATATTTGACTTAAGCTGGTTTGTAAAAATACTCACGGCGTGTTACATCTGATGTATTCGAGAATTCCAGCCTACGGATCAACGAATATTTTAACATTAATTTATAAAATGCGTTTATGTCAAATACGAATATTTATGGACGAATAATAAGAATTTGTTCATAAGATATGTTCTTACGCTACCAGTGTTTTTTTTCGGTGCATTCATTATGCCATCGTGGTAAGTTAGTATGTATGAGGTCGACAAGTCGAAATTATGACGTATTACGTAGGGTTTGCGAGATTGCAATCTTATTAGCTCTCTATATGAAGCCACAAAATTTCGAGGCACAGAAAGATAACGTTTTGATTGAAATAAATTGCAACCAATACAATTAATATTCCGAACCTAGGGATGAATGCCATTACCGTTTCCATTAAAATACACTTGGGATTCAAATGTAGCTGTTACATGTTTAAAATAGTGATACGGGCGCCTTTAGGCGCACTCCTGCTGCTTTTTTGGCCCACGGAGTTTTTACTTAGCCCAGTCAAATACAGTCGTCAGCTGGGATCCGCGGAATAGTTTTGCCGGTGTGCAACTTCTACTCATTAATAAAAACTATTTGTGTCAAATTTTACAGTCTTGAGCGTCGCGGCGCGGTGCAGAGCTCGCACTTGTCGCCCAGTGTTTTTTTTTTGCGACCGCCTTACCAACCTGGAGCTAGCATTCTTATTTCACAAGAGGAATTGTTTGAATAGAGTGACCCCAGTAAGCTAGGCCTATTAATCGTTATATAGAGCTGTTTTTCCCCGCACATGGATGAGGAAAAGCTAGGGGTGCGAGGGCCATAACAGACTCAGCATGAGAGTCACGTGCCCGCTACTGGCTCTGTTCTAAATTAATCGGGCTTATTAGCCTTCCACTCGCAACACTCACCGGATTCTTTTTAATAATAGTTACCTGCGGCTTTTTGTAAGGTTGTATGGTCAATTTTTATTAAGTCTAGGATTATGGCATTCATTCACTTATGCATGACGATAATAGTGGTCACTCACGCATGAATAGGCTGTGGGTTTGTCTCCTACGGACTCAGTCGAGAGCAGGTCTGAGGGAAAAAGAGCAATATATTTTTTTCAAATAATAA
>NC_056575.1:19052041-19053559 GCF_018340385.1 Cyprinus carpio
CCATAATGCATGCACGGTTTGCCTCAACGCCAAATTGTAGGATTACAATATTGTGTGTAGATATTACTTTCTATCACTTTCTCTATATTTACATGTAAAATTAAAATATATAATTTAATGAGTGGGGTGTGCCCGAAGCGAATACCTTACTGGATAGCGCGGATAATATGGCTTCCAGCGAATAGCGGATAAGGAATAATTCTGCCTGAATATTCGGCTGAGAGCTGCTTCTCTGCTGTTCGCTAGATAACAGTTGAGCCAGGGGATCAGCGTAATATTATACACAGACTCCTCTAAAGTCACGCAATAATGAATGTGTGTGAAGTGAATGAATATAACCTCATGCGAACGCAAGAAACGCCAAATCAAAACACCGCATTGATGTTGCCTCTCACAGGCATCTCTCAGAAAATCAGAGCTTGGCAAGAGAAAAATAACCTATAATAATACATCATACACAGCCCATTATTTGTGGCAGCATTTAAAGGCAGTAATGATTTAAACCGTAGAGGCTACTAAATGATACATGAATGAATGGAATAAACACAGCAAGCTCACCAATCAAACAGCCGCGTTGCCTCTCTCCAGTCTCTCAAAACTCAAACCAGTTCTCTCTCTTAAAAAGAAGGCTAATAATCAGCTTAGATGCAGATACATTTTCTATAAGCTTCTGCTTTTTTTATCTTTTTGCTGAAGCCAAGTGGCACACACACACTTGTTTGAAGTGAAGTTCAAAGACTCGCCCAAAGAGTTCTATGTAACGAAAATGTGCGCCTTGAATTGATTCAATCGCTGCTCAAATGATCAATAATACTTTTTGTCACTGATAGACGCCTTTGTTTATATGATTAATTTATTTTTAGAAATATTTTTATAATTATTTTACTTTAACGCAGCATATTTGTTCAGTGATAACTATGGGAAAAAAAAGATAGTCATAACGGGTCTTATCAAGTAACTGTACGACACTATGGGTTTATCCAAAAACAGATACTAATAATTTTGTGACTGTTACAGATACAAATACTGGTTACATGAAATTTAAATATGTAATGTCATAATTATAAAAGATTTTGACAGTTAACATTATGTTATGTAATTGTTGCATTAGGCTATTAATTTTGTTAATTAATAAACGTTTATTGATAAAAACTATTTAATGTCTATTCATTTACAGTAGCATGAACCCGCGAGTAGTCGATTAGCGAGTATTTTTTTAAATAAATTGTCGACTAGTTGTATTCACATTATTTTCTGCAGCTCATATTATTATTTTCACTAGACCATAGCCAATACCAAATTTCACTGATACTCATCATTATTTTTTGCAAAAATCATTGTTATTTGTGAACGTAGATGTTTGAGGCAGGCTTTAAGACCAAGTGGAATCCTCCGTCAGCCGCTCCTGCTTCACAGTGAGTGCGAGCTCTAACTGACCCAGCTTCACAGTCCACGGTTCGATTTTATAAAATCAGTTTGAGCGAATACAACTTGTTGATCATGAGCCCAACATTGAGC
>NC_056575.1:19053688-19053769 GCF_018340385.1 Cyprinus carpio
TAAAATTTCATAGGCCTTCAGTTGTTATGCTTTAAAATCCCATACCATTTGTAATTTCACAGTATTTTCACCTCCTACATC
>NC_056575.1:19053959-19056176 GCF_018340385.1 Cyprinus carpio
AAAGATGATGTAATTATCTTTTGACTTCCTGCTCAAAATAAATAAATAAATAAACAGCCTAAATAAATAAATCTCAGTTGTAGGAGATATGCGAGCGAATAATAGATTTAAAAAAGAAAAAAGTGAGTGCTTGGTTTCAGAAAACGAATACAGCTCGTAAAAAATGCTATGATGAAAAAGTCATGCTAACATTATTAATTCATAGAAATAATTTAAGCAATTAAAATCTTTTTTATACTAGATTCAACTTGAATTTCAATACTATTAAACTGACTTTTAAATCTCAAGGAGTTTATAAGTTGAAACGGTAAAATGTCAGAGTGCATGTTAAATAGCCTAAATGAACTTGTGTCTTATATTGTATCTGAAGACCTTGATTGCATGTTACCATGAAACTAACAATATAATTACTACCTAATTGTAAATGTGATGAAAACTGAAGAGATGATATTTGATCCAAAGTCAATCGGAAACCATAGCCCTATATATATTCATGATGTTCCTGTCACACAAGTGTCCTCATATAAATATCTTGGTGTTTACATTGATTGTTCTCTAACATGGCAGGTTCATATAGATACTTTGTGCACTCGGATACACCAAAGAATGTATTTTCTGAGAAGGCTCAGACTTTACGGTGTCAGTAGTAAGATTATGATGATGTTTTACCAGGCTGTATTGGAGAATGTGATCAGATACGGAATACATCTTTGGTACGGTAATTTATCAGTACATCTGAAATCTAGGCTTGGACGTCTTATTAAAACGGCCATGAAGATCATGGGCAGAACAGAACCTATTTATCTCCAGACCCTATATGAAAGATCTATACTGAGGGAGGCAAATAAGATTCTGTATGATACAACACATACCCTGTATTCTGAGTTTGAATTGTTGCCATCGGGGAGAAAATTACGGATGCCTAGCTGTAGACTAAACCGTTTCAAGAACTCATTCATTCCTTCAGCTGTTAAGTTAATAAATAATATCAAGTAGAAATTATTATTCTAAGTTTGGTATTTGTGTAAGGGTTTTTTTTCTTCTAATTGTGTATTTTTCTTCTCTATTATTATGTTATGTGTTTGTTTTATATTTTTTGTCAATGCAGTGGTTGTATTCGTGAGCCTAAAACAAATTTCCCATTGGGACAATAAAGTATACCTAACCTAACCTAACCTAACCTAATAATTAGATTTTTTTTTCTTTTTTTAAATGAACAATTCCTGTATAAAATGGGACAGCAACCTTTATATCAAACATTTTGAAATCGTCCACAGCTAAGCAACACGGAGGCAGGATCTGCGCAGAGCACGCAAAGTGAATGTGATGCACAAAGACATTTTCAGATGCAATGGAAAAATAAAGCTGGATAAAAACATACACGAAACTTGTAAATAGTTAACAACATAGCCTAGATTAGGCCCAGACTCTGTTCCTAAGTATATAATGTATTTTTTTTAACCCACAGTAACACATTTTAACTGATTAATCGGCTTTTTTCGTTTGCTGCATGTTTTTTTTTTTTGAGAGGAAAGTTGCATTTTATTACATTCAGAAATTATAACGGCAGGCCTAATAATGTTATTGTCACGGAGACGAACCCCGTGATTCCCTCTGCTGGCCATTCAGAGTCTCCATACAGCTCCCGCGGCCACACCAACGCCGGAAGCGTCCGCCATTACCCACGCTGCAGGGAGGCCGTCCCAGGTTAATCCTCGTCTCGCTTTCCCGGAGAAATTCAACGGTGACGCCAGCAAGTGTAAGGGATTTCTATTACAATGCTCATTGTTTGTTGAACAGCAACCCACGCTGTATACTACTGATACTGGGAAGATCGCCTTTGTTTGTTCACTGCTGACTGGGTTCTGGATCCATCACTCACCTCACTCGCAAACTAGTGATGGCGGCTGGATTACTTCACAAGGAGAGGATTCAGTTCTACATCCTCCCCACATCTCACACTCCCGTGATTCTTGGATTACCCTGGCTGCGTCAGCATAATCCACAGATTTCCTGGAGAGAGGGCCAAGTGGTGAAATGGAGCACTCATTGTCAACAGAACTGTCTTTCTCTGGTCAAACCCATTCCTGTCTGTTCCGTGTCACTCTCTCCAGCACGAGAGTCCATTCTTGATCTTCCAGAGGAATATGCTGTTACGGAGGCTTTCAGTAAGGAGCAAGCTAACACCTTACCTCCTCACCGTAAATATGACTGTGC
>NC_056575.1:19059378-19079655 GCF_018340385.1 Cyprinus carpio
CTACGAGTTGCTGCAATAAAGCCTGCAGATGGATCCCATGTCGAGTTCTGGTTCATTACAGTTATAGGCGCCAACAGGATATTTTTAGTTCCCCTCACGTTATACAAATCCTTTACATTTAACACATTTATCAGAACAGAACAATAATTAAAAAATTCTAATTCTAATGGATAAATATAATTGCAGTATATGATGCTTAGTTATAAAAAAATAAATAAAATAATAATTTAAAGGAAACATAAGGTAAGGCCGGGCTCTCTCATTCTGGAGAAATCCAAACGTTTCCATATTCGTGATGTTGCCCATTTGAAAATAGGCTTTGTAGTTCACGCGTGTTTCAGTATTCGACGGAAAAAAAATCATAATGATAAAAAATATGCCAAAGTGGACCGCTGCTCGTGCCGAATGGCACGGTGACCAATGAATATGTGCGCGCGAGGCACAGCGCGATCAAACAGCTGAAACAGAAAATACTACATTTTTGGTCACACATAAGGCATAATTCGAAAATGCAAACTGTTAGCAGTTAGAAAAATCAAGAATAAATTAATTCTTTAATTTATTAATTATTTCTAAATGCTGGACCGTTCTCATTTCGCTCTGCATATGGAACCTGAAGGCTTTATTTACTTATTTTTTAAACCAAGAATGGACCGAAATGAGCCTAAGACTATCCCACGTTTTGAAATTAAGTCACTGTAAATTTTATAATGGTTTTTAAGGATGTTACAATGTTATATTATAATGTTATTGTTGTTTTAATTCCTCCTTTCATCTCCATTAACAAACCAACATTTTATAATTACATTCATTCCGTAATGATTTTAACACGCGACTGACTTGCAGTTAACGCCACGGCCCTGCGGCGTGTAGGAAATGGCAAATGTAAGTTACATAGTTGAATTTTCATTTTGCACTAAATGTTGCACATACAGGTGCATCTCAATAAATTAGAATGTCGTGGAAAAGTTCATTTATTCCAGTAATTCAATTGAATTCAAGTGTATGGGAGGAGTTTTGTTAAATGTGAGCCAAAATCATCACAATTAAAGAACCAAAGACTTAAACTACTTCAGTCTGTGTGCATTGAATTTATTTAATACACAAGTTTCACAATTTGAGTTGAATTACTGAAATAAATTAAATTTTCCATGACATTCTAATTTATTGAGATGCACCTGTATGTATGGGAAAATGTACATTTAAATACAGAAATACATTGTCATTTTGCATATTACATGTCAAAATGAATTTTGCTACCCATATGCTTCCATATTGGGCAGGATAAGAAAGAATATATTTTTTTAAATAATCATTAAAATGAATTACTTTTGATTATTTTTTAATCCGATGAATTAAAGTAATAATCAGCAGATGAATCAGTAAAATGTAATAGTAAGTCAGTGTGTGTGGTTCACTAACAGTGGAAACAGACTCTTGGTCTGGTTTGTGGTATCAGTGTGTGACTCCTGTCTGCGTCTGCTGCTGTCACTCAGTGTGTGTTTTCTCTGATTGAACATGTTAAAGCAGCACTTGTCGGCTCATGGAGGGTCTGAGAAATTATGTCCTCTGATCCGGTGATTGTTCACACTGGTCAGTGTTGATCAATGCAGCGTAAATTGACCTTAACACTGGATTATATCTCACCTGGGGTCAGAGGTCACTGGATCATCACTGAATTTAGGAGGAAGAGGCATGGATCCATCACTCTTCAGAGACACACAACTTGGATCAGCAGATGAAGATCTCTCACTGCTCTCTCTGTTCTCCATAATGAGAAACTGACTTCAGTCCTGCATATGGAAACATAAGAGAACAAATGACACATAATATTGTGATTACATTGCAGTGAAAACAAATCTTAATGCTACACACAATGAGACTGAAGAGAATGTGGAGCTTCAGACTCAGCAGCTGCAGCAGTTTGTGGAGGATCCTTTTCTTCTTAATCCATAAAGTGATGCTTTACTGACTGCAGTGAAGAAGATCTGAAGAGTGATCCTCATGAGCATCGTCAGTATCTGTGCTCACTCACACTTTTGTGTGAACATTTGACTTCAGCAGCAGGAGAAAAATCATGAATCGTTTTCAGAGCTTGATGTGTTTCTGCTGCTGTAACGTGACGTCTCTGACACATATCCACTAACTGATCATGACCTCTGATGATGATTATTTTCACAGCTGAAGTTTCATTGTTGAAGCGCTACTAAAAAACCCTCAAATCTTAAGACATACAGATTATTTTATTTGTCAAATGTGTAATAGTTGCTCTTCTCCACAATGAGTTTCACTGTTTTCACCAAACAAACAAGATCATTAAAAAATGTATAATACAAATCACGTTCACACAAATTTGACTGTAATCATATTATTCATACATTTTATTTTTTTAAGTGAAAAAGGTGCCAATGCCTCTTACCAAAAAACAAAATTCATCAGACAACACACAATCAAAACAATATCAATAAACCCAACAATAAAGAAAGACAAACTGAACGATATTTAATATTGGAAAGAGAGTCTGAGTGAGAAAGAGAAACTGAGCAATATTTATCTGAAAAGTTAAATTATGCTCACTTATGCAAACATGTTATTGTAAGTCTTTATTTTATGTTTTCCCCTCCTAAAGGTTTAAAAGTTATCTCAGCATCATTATTCAAAAATCTCAAACACTTTAATGAGGGTCTGTAGAGTTTTAACAGCAGAAATAAATCTGTAATTCAGAATCAAACTCTCAGTAAAGCTGATCTACACAAAGCTTGTGTTTTCTGTTTAAATCTTTATTTCCTCCTTTGGTAGCCTATATTTCTTACTGTAAAGAATCCGTAAATTAATCTCAAATAAAAGCATAATCTCTAGAGCTCGAGATCATTATAATCCTGAAGATGAACTCATGCAGCTTCATCCACTTTTACAAGCGACACATATCACTAAATGTGTTTAAGTTTAAAGATTGGATTTAACACAACAGAGAACAACTACAATAATATGAACTTATATCAGAAGCCGAGAAATTAACTTACCTTAATGTGACGTTTATTACAGTTTAAAATTCTTTAAAACTTCTGCATTTTCCCGTTGAGTTTACTTTCGGTTTCGCTTCAGAGGAGTGAAGAATGCGCATGCGGGTAAACCTCTTCATCTTCTGCAATTGGTGGAAGAACAGAAGCGTCAAAGGCGCATTGCTGCCCTCCTCAGTCCATTTGAAGAACTCCGCTTAGTAGCTGATATCCTCATGCCTTGTCCAAATACCCACACTTGTGGTCTTTGTACTTGACTACTTATATTTCCTGTATTTGGCCCAAGTGTTCAAGTGAGGATGAAGACCACAAGTGTATGTCAAACCTTTCATTATCTGATGGGATACGCTTATAGTGTTGTAAAAATGCAAGTGTTTACATAGTCTAACACTTGCTCGCTCAGTAGAACTAGTATCACAGTGTGAGAGATTTGAAGAGCAGATGTCAGTCATGTCGTTGAGACCCGACACTGGCACAGTCAATCGAGTGGTGCAAAAGAGAGAAAGGAAATAAAGTATACACCAGAAAAAAGCATGCAGAGACAAAAGATGAAAAAGTGGACAGGAAGGGCTACAGGTGTGGACACAAAGACCATTTAAGTAGACCAAAGATGTCCCGCACGAGGTCAAGTATGTCACAAATGTAATGGAAAAGACCATTTTTCAAAAGCAATGTGAAGGAAGCTGATTATGCATGTATTGTCCAGGAGAAAACAATGTGAAAAAAGTTGACTTTACTTGTGGGTGGTGTGAAACTAAGCTGTTGATTGACTCGGGTGCCACAAATAATGTGATTGATGAGGACACATGAGAAGATCTCAAACAGAACAAAGTTAAATGCAAGTCATACATTCCTGAAACAGAGAAAGCTATACTCATACTCTTCAAACCAACCTCTAACAGACAAAACAGAGCAGGATGAATTCATCGTGATTCGAGGAAAAGGAGAACCCCTCTTAGGAAGAGATACAGCCATCAAGCTATAATTTTCCTTCCCATATCAGCTCTTTATGAATAACAGATACACTGAAAATGAACAAATCTGTCTTGAATGGAAAGGATAAAATGATCAGTCTTTGATTATATTGATTTAAATGTTGAATCTTTAGTTTCTTCTAACAGCAAAAATATGACAATATATTCAGTTATTACTCCTCATATACCTTTATTAGGAGTGAACATTTCAGTTAATAAATATCAGATACTTGAATAAAGTTTTGAGATCAAAACATCCATCAGTTCTAGTACAATCTAGAGTTTGATCCGCTCTGATCCCATCAGCAGAAATACAGACTCATCATCAGGAAAGAAAGGATGTGTGTCAGGCGTTACACGAGTGATATCAGATGCTGGGCCATCAATGTTAATCAAACAACAAACTGCAAAGAGAAAATCACTCATAACATTTAATCTGTTAGCTTTAATAAACATCTTTAAAAAAAATTATACAGTGAAAACTATGCAGTGTTATTTTACAATTAGTTATTTTATTAGATTTGATTTCATTTGTAGGCTGTTTTACTTACCTGACTTACCCGAACCGTTAGTAGAGCTCCATGAAAAAAATTAAAGCACTATTTAGTTTATTTGTAGCATTGTCATTTTTTTGTTACTTTGTTTATGTTCATGTTTTTATTGTGTCACAATGGTGCATCTACAAACTGATATTTTATATTAAATTTCATTAAATTTGTGTGAATATATATATATATATATATAATATATATATATATATATATATTATATATATATATATATTTATACACAAAACCCGATTCCAAAGAAGTTGGGAAAAACTGTAACAAATTGTGAGCAAAAAAGGAATGGAATAATTTACAAATCTCATAAACTTATATTTTATTCACAATAGAATAAGATAACATATCAAATATTGTAAGTGAGACATTTTGAAATGTCCTGCCAAATATTGGCTCATTTTGGATTTCATGAGAGCTACACATCCCAAAAAAGTTGGGACAGGTAGCAATTTTAAGAGGCCGGAAAAAGTTAAATGTACATATAAGGAACAGCTGGAGGACCAATTTGCCAACTATTAGGTCAATTGACAACATGATTAGGTATAAAAAGAGCCTCTCAGAGTGGCAGTGTATCTCAGAAGTCAAGATGGGCAGGAGGATCACCAATTCCTCCCCAATGCTGCGGTGAAAAAATAGTGGAGCAATATCAGAAAGGAGTTTCTAGAGAAAAACTGCAAAGAGTTTGAAGTTATCATCATCTACAGTGCATAATATCATCCAAAGATTCAGAGAATCTGGAACAATCTCTGTCCGTAAGGGTCAAGGCCGGAAAAAAACCATACTGGATGCCCGTGATCTTCAGGCCCTTAGACAGTACTGCATCACATACAGGAATGCTACTGTAAAACATGGAAATCACAACATGGGCTCAGGAATACTTCCAGAAAACATTGTCAGTGAACAACAATCCACCGTGTCTTGGTGTGCATTCGCCGTTGCCGACTAAAACTCTATAGGTCAAAAAAGAAGCCATATCTAAACATGATGCAGAGCGCAGGCGTTTTCTTTGGGCCAAGGCTCATTTAAAAATGGACTGTGGCAAAGTGTGGAAAACTGTTCTCTGTAATCAGGACGAATCAAAATTTGAAGTTCTTTTTGGAAAACTGGGACGCCAATGTCATCCGGACTAAAGAGGACAAGGACAACCCAAGTTGTTATCAGCGGCTCAGTTCAGAAGCCTGCATCTCTGATGGTATGGGGTTGCATGAGTGCGTGTGGCATGGGCAGCTTACACATCTGGAAAGGCACCATCAATGCTGAAAGGTATATCCAAGTTCTAGAACAACAAATGCTCCAATCCAGATGAGTTCTCTTTCAGGGAAGACCTTGCATTTTCCAACATGACAATGCCAGACCACATACTGCATCAATAACAACATCATGGCTGCGTAGAAGAAAGATCCGGGTACTGAAATGGCCAGCCTGCAGTCCAGATCTTTCACCATAGAAAACATTTGGCGCATCATAAAGAGGAAGATGCGACAAAGAAGACCTAAGACCAGTTGAGCAAACTAGAAGCCTGTATTAGACAAGAATGGAACAACATTCCTATTCCTAAACTTGAGGCAACTTGTCTCCTCCCTGTCTAGTCCCCAGACGTTTGCAGACTGTTATAAAAAGAAGAGGGGATGCCCACACAGTAGTAAACATGGACCTTGTCCCGACTTTTTTGAGATGTGTTGATTGCCATGAAATTTAAAATCAACTTATTTTTCCCTAAAAATGATAAATTTTCTCAGTTTAAACATTTGATATGTCATTTATGTATGTAAAATATGGAAATTTGAAACTTCCACATCATTACATTCTGTTTTTATTCACAATTTGTACAGTGTCCCAACTTTTTTGGAATCGGGTTTGTATATATATATATATATAACAAATATATAATATATACTATATATATATATATATATATATATATATATATATATATATATAGATATATATATAAAGTGGGTACGTAAAGTATAACTCTTTGTTATATTGCAGCCATTTGCTAAAATCATTTAAGTTCATTTTTTTTCCTCTTTAATGTACACACAGCACCCCATATTTGCACAAAAAAAACACAATTGTTGACATTTTTGCACATTTATTAAAAAGAAAAAACTGAAATATCACATGGTCCTAAGTATTCAGACCCTTTGCTCAGTATTTAGTAAGAAGCATCACCCTTTTGATCTAATACAGCCATGAGTCTTTTTGGGGAAAGATGCATGCAACAAGTTTTTTCACACATGCCTGGATTTGGGGGATCCTCTGCCCATTCACCTCCTTGCAGATCCTCTCCAGTTCTGTCAGGTTGGATGGGGGTGGGGGGGGGATGCTTTTTGAAAATTTTTTATGAAATGTTTTTAATACGACGGAAATTGTTTTTTAGCGTGATCTCATTTTAATAAAAAACATTGTTCGGCCTACGTTAGGCAGGCCTAGATTAAGATTGTATAATGATCGCGCGAATCATTTGAACTTCAGATCTGGACTTCAAAAGCGTGTATCGCGAATCATTTGATTCAGATCGGGACGTCAGAGCGGGTTTTGCATGATGTTTTTACAATTCCCCACCGGGGGATAAAAGTTATTCAGCAGAGGCAGGGATGCATAGACCAGAGGGGGGGGGAAATCCCCCCCGGCAAATCACACACCTTTGTGTAGTACCATCTCAAGATGATCAGAAGAAATGGACAGCACCTGAGTTAAATATATGAGTGTCAACAGCAAAGGGCGAATACTTAGGACCATGTGATATTTCAGTTTTTCTGTTTTAATAAATCTGCAAAAAAACGTCAACAATTCTGTGTTTTTCTGTCAATATGGGGGGGGGGTTGGGTGCTGTGTGTACATTGAGGAAAAAAATTTACTTAAATGATTTTAAGCAAATGGCTGCAATATAACAAAGAGTGAAAAAATTAAGGTGGTCTGATACTTTCCGTACCCACTGTGTGTTTATAACAAAATGCGTCCCATATTCCAACACTCATTAAAAGTGTTCCTTTATAGGTTAGCTCATTCTTTCAATTCATATGTATTCAGGTCAATGTTTTCAATCACTGTATTAATTTTCAAGGCATTTTTACTGTATAGTTTTGGGGAAAACTAAAAGCAAAATCACCCCAAACAACAAAATGCATCCTAGCACTTGTACCTTGTCCCATTTTCCAACTCTCAAAAAAAAAAGTGTTCCTTTATAGGTTAGCATTAAGGAATAATTGACGGCGGGCCGTTGAATTATTAGAAAAATAATGCACACCCGAGGTGGTGATGCATGTTACACCTCGGGTGTGCATTATTTTTCTAATAATTCAACGGCCCGGAGTCAATTATTCCGCTTATACTACGGTTACCACACCTCAAGACATTGATCAGATTATATATTTAAAGGGATTCGTCCGGTTTTTGTACTTAAATCGCTATTGTTAGTAGGATTATTTCCTCCGCATCTCATCCAATGCCTCTTTTGCTAGTACCAAAATGTCGTTTTAAAGCTGGTAACGGAGGCTTGAGACGTTGATAGCATTCTAATTCAGTTATTAATTAAGTTATTAGAAAGAGAGCGAGAGAGACAGAGACACACACAGAGAGAGAGAGCTTGTGTGAATTAGGCTAACTTACCTCTGTGCATCTCTAAACAGCGCTGTCCTTTCCTTACTAGTGGGAAATGTCATGTGTAGCCTTTAAGTATTGATACATTGTTATAGGCTAAATGATAAAATCATCAGGGGCAGCGCATACCGCGGTCGCACACCGGACGATAAGCCAAGCTCCTAACCTCTTACCATTTAGGAATAACTCGAGGTATCGCACACAGGACACGCACATTCTATACGCTGGAGCTCAATATCGAATCAAGTTCTGAGCAGCAAGATGAACGCGACTGCTGTGACAGTTGACGTACGACGCTGCTGACGTGTTTTCTTTGTTATTGGGCGCACCAGAAAACACGTCAGCAGCGTCGTACGTCAACAGTCACAGCAGTCGCGTTCACAACAGACCCGGAAGACAATGCTGAATAAAGTTATTATTTTTGGAGCAAAATGTATTTTCGATGCTTCAATAATTTCTAACGGACCCTCTGATGTCACATGGACTACTACTTTGAAGATGTTTTTTTATTACCTTTCTGGACGTGGACAGTATACCGTACATACATTTTCAATGGAGGGACAGAAAGCTCTCGGGACTAAATCTAAAATATCTTAAACTGTGTTCCGAAGATGAACGGAGGTCTTACGGGGTTGGAACGACATGAGGGTGAGTCATTAATGACATAATTTCCATTTTGGGTGAACTAACCCTTTAAATTACCTGAAGTGTGTTGTGACGGTTGTGACCTGGTAAATCCACTAGGTGGCTGCCGACGACATTGAATGTAAATCATGAACAGGGCAAATACTGTAATATTTTGCGTATGTAAAAATGTCTCAAGAGAAAAATAAAAGATTAAAAGGACTACATTTATTATACATTTAATTATATGTTTACATTTTATTCAAGCTGTAAAACTAATGTAAGTAGTATTTTGCAGCAGTATCTTGGTATAATGTATGAACAACGATTTGAAACAGATATGATGTTAATGGCGCCGCCGGTGTGCATACACTCGTAGAAAACAATGTGTTCGAATTTTAAAGACGTGGCGCTGCGCTTCTCATCCGGTGTGCGACCCCCTTTACTGTTCACAGAAGCAGAGCGCGAAGCGACAGTTTAACGTTAAAGAGAGCGAGGTAAGATGAAGCTGCGAATCATTTCATATTAGTCAACTTTTAATAATACGTTTTATGATATGACCATGCGTTGAACAGCATCCTAATAACCAAGATTGTGCAAAAGTATCCCAAACCTTATCAAACCCAACTGATTAATGCATTTGCTTGCTTATGCAACAAAAACAGCTATCGCGGCAGTACATTCCATGCCACCACTGAACATTCTATACGATCACCCCATTCAGCCTTTTTATTTTGTCATTCAGTTGGCCTTTTTTAAAACACCTACGTGAAGCTAGTGTTTTTTTCGATGAACCGACCGTACTTACACGATTTGACCGCTGCTCGGAAATACCACCCATAGTAAGTCACTCCACGCAAGAGAATTTTTTTTTTTTTTTTAGTTAATACGCTGGCTACAAGAAATCCTAGTTTTAACAGTGATCAAATTTATGTTATAGATCAAAGCTTTTGACATTTATGTGGGGTTAATTCAGTTATCCCGTGGAAGGGAACGCAATCAATGTATGGTTTAAGACAAATCCAGTGTAAGCAATATTATGTTCTTTGGAAAAACTAACGTGCAGCCCTTCTGGCATATTTTCTACATTTACCAGCTACTCACCGGCATGGCTTATTATGCAAGATCAGAAGCATTTTATGACCAACAGTGGCAGGTTGATATTATCAATTTAGGTGGATGGTTTTACACAGTCCTGACGTATTTCAATACGGTATTTGACAATGTATACAAGCATTTAAGACTTTCAGGTCACAGTCGCGCACACCTTTCTTCGTGATCGTATAATTAGAGCACTGCGTACCAACAATCCGACTCACCACACCGGAACACATTGTGCGTCCGCTGTTCGTCTCAAGCTACGCAGGAAGCATGCTACCTGTGGAAGGCTGCATGGCCCAAGCGCACACCTATCTATGCACGGGAGTCATGGGAACTGTCGGCGTCGTAGTGAGTCCTGAGTAGACTCAAAAAGCCCGCATAAGAGCGATAGAGACATAAAGCTTCCTAGAATACAGGATGATACATGGTGTTTTTGCTGTCAGATTGACATAACAAACATTGATTAATAGTAGGCTAATTAAACACTGATTAAAACAAGTTAAACCCTATACAAATTAAATAAATCATTAATAGTAGGCTTAGGCTATTCAGGTTAAATCAATTTAAACCGTAAATTCCATCAGTTAAACCTATTGCAAATGAGCTAAATCACTATCATTGACCCTCATGAGGTGAAAGTAATTGTAAAAATCGGATTTATGGAACAAAAAACAATTATAGGTTAATAAAGAATCATTTCATATTTATTTAGGCTAATTTAATTTGTGATCATTTGATGGATGTTAAATGTCAGAATTATATGTGATATCTAACAGTTGGTTCTTTCTGTTTAGATATTCAAACGTTTAGATTGAGACCATGGATCAAAAAACCTTGTCATAAGGGTCAATTTATGAAAAAACACTGAAAATTTACCTACAGTGACAGACTGAATTCAATATGTGTTCCATGATGTATGTATGATTTGTTAGTTAGGACAATATTAGCTGAGATACAACTACTTCTGGAATCTGAGGTGCAAAAAAAAAATATTAATGCGAGGAAAATGTCAATGGTTCTCGGAACATGATCTTTACTAATATCTCATGATTTTGGTATTATAAAAGAAAAAATTTATTCATTTGGACCATACATTGTTTACTTATGCTAAAGCATTTCCCGTGCACAAACCTGACTGGAGTCTGACTGGTTGATGTCAAATCAGGTCATCATATAAACATCACAAATCCTGGCGCGGGAGGCTTGTGTACAGTTCCGTGTCTATGTTTAGCATTCTTAGACAGGAGCTCTGCCGCAGCTATAATAGGGAACATTCTGAGACACATGCCCTAGCAGACATTAATCACACTAAATTTAAAGACACACTCCTAACAAATGTTACAGGAATCAGACAAGCCACCCTCGAACGGAGCTATGCATGAGGTTCTTTAAAAGAATAAAAGACTTCAAAGTAGAGTGCTGTATCAACATCTGTCTTTGGTAGGACCCATTTACGGCGTATGACCTTTCATGAAGAGGAGCTGAGTTTGCTGAGCGTCCAGTGTATGGGGTGACTCAGTGGCCATTTTCACCTACATTCGATTTAGACACTCCTCTTCGCTTCACAGATCATAAGAACAACAGACCTAAAGTTTACATACGCGACGTGCATTCACATCACCACCATGTCCTCCATTTCCTCATTTTTAGAGCTGAGAACTGATGTGCAAGCAGTGCAGGTCTACAGTTCTGTAACTTACACGGCAGGGTGAGTGTTTCTCCATACTCGGTTTCCTGCGAGCGGCCACTGTTTTTAAGAGTGGATTAGCTGGATATCCTCGCAGTGTGGAACTTTTGTTGGAGCTTGGTTTTGTTTTTTTTTTGGGATGTTTTGTTGAATTTAACATGCTGAAGGGGACAAATAGTGAGAACCACGATTTATCGACTATAGAGTTCCTACTGGGAGGGGGGGAAGGAACCCCACAGTTGGGAAATCGGGCTTGTGAACTTGTGCTGATTGTCCTTATAGGGGATGAGATGTCTGTAAAACTTTACTGTTGACTTGCCGGAACCTGAGATACGACATTAGTAGTTATTGCTAAGTGAAAACCGCTTATAACTAAAAAATAGTGTAATTGTTGGAGTGGTTAAAATTCTGAGCGATTTAAAAGGGGAGCAATGCCCAGTGTACTGTTATCTTCTTAGCTTTTATTTAAAATTAAAGCCTTCTCTTGATGTGGCCAAGATTAAGAGTATAAATGTAATGAAACTTGTTGAATGTATTGGTCTTTGTGAATTGCGCACACAAGTATGTAGCTGAAAATAAAGTAATAAAACTTCGCAAACCACTATAACATTCCATTTGCTGTTACTAGTTTTTTAACGTCACCTAAAAAGAATTGCGAAGTAAGGATTTAACGCAAAGTATCAGTCGGGAGGAGTGGTACAACCAAAAGCCCACAAATTTGCATTATAACATTGCTTTAATAAAACATGTATCGCAAAAAAACCTATATTATTTGATCACTGTTATACCACCTTTTGTAGTCAAAAACATAGAAACCACAAATTGATGATCTCCTTGAAGATAGTAGCCACAGTAACTATTATATTAACATTGTTGAATTGAACTAACAGTGCACCTTCCATGCACTCCACAGCCTCAGATAATATTGCACTATGACTGTGTTAGGGCTGCTGTATACCTCATGTGCTGCTCATTCCAGACATGTTGATCATTTTATCTGGTACTCCTAAATCCTAAAATTCAATTTGCACTAATGTAGTCTACCATACTAAATATGTGTCAGTTAAAGATATTAACTACTTTTCTAGCGGTAGTAATAGTTAAGCCTGCATTTCAGGCTGGCCCGACACACCTCTGGGGCTGGGCTTCAGGCATATTTTCACATCATAGTTCAGACGCAGTCCGGGGCCTCAGGCCTGTTTTAGGCTTTTCCTTATTTGTATATTTTAGACATCCATCAATTAGTGTTGAAAAAAAATGCAGTGCTGGTGGAAACAACACAAGACCGTGCTACTGCGACTGTCAAGAGCGGCTCGAATGCACGCAATAGGCTAAAGCTTGCCGCAAAGCCTCAGCAAAAGTAATTACCATGAATGTGTCAGGGGGAAATAGTAAGGAGATATTTTAATTATTTACCAATAAACTCTTATATTTAACAAAAACTTATATATAACAAGCTGCTTTGAAACAATAAATGCTCCAAACATTTTTTCTAAATTAACTTAATAAAAAACGAAACGAAATATAATCATTTTGCCATTACATACAAAACTGAACTATTTTAATAGCTAAAACAGTATTATAAGCTGTTTTGGGAGAAGGGAAAAAACACGGGATAATACTATACAATTTTTGATAAATACTATATTGTTTTGTTGAGGAATTAATCATTCACGTAGTTTCATTTGTAGATGAAAACACAACAGCTCATGAATCATTTATCTGACAATTATGGCAATAAAATTTTGACTATATGATTGTATTTATGCCCATGTGCACTCTCAGAAATAAAGGTACAGAAAAGCCAAAAAAAAGGTACAAATGCTCATCGCTGGGGCAGTACCCCCAAGGGGAACAAAATTGCACCATATTAATGGGTACAAAGAAGTACCCCTACAGTTTGTGCCTTTTAGGTACAAATATGCACCTTTGAGGGTACAAATGGCTCATCGCTGGGGTGGTACCCCCGAGGTACAGCAATGGTACCCTTACCATAGGTACAGAGTTGTACCCTTTTATACTGTACCTTTTGAGAGACAATTTGGTACCTTAGCAATACATTTGTACCTTAATCCACTGGTACAAAAATGTACCCCATTAAATGGTACCAATTTGTTCTCGTTAGGGGTACCACCCCACCGACGATGCCATTGTACCTATAAAGTGGCAAAAAAGTCCTTGATAAATAGAAAAGAATGAGAGCAAAAGAAAGCAATGTTTTGTTTCCCCAAAATCAATGATTTAAAAGAAGCTAAACTGTACAAATTAAAATACTGGAAAGAGAATAACGACCGCACACCACAATCTTCGTTTGCAATAAACTTTAATAAAGTTTTTCACATTTAAACAACTTTAATAGAGAATCACTTTATGAATGCATTACTTACTGCAGTGTAAGAACGTAACATAACATCATGCTTTATTTTGACTAAAAGCTACTGTGAGTGTTCATTGTATGCTTAAAGGATTAGTTCACCCCAAAATTTAAATTTCCTAATAATTTACTCACCCAATGCCATCCAAGATATCAATGTCTTTCTTTCCTCAGTGGGAGAGAAATTATGTTTTTTGAGGAAAACATTTCTGGATTTTTCTTCTAACAATGGACTTCATTGGTTACCATCGTTTTTAAGTCCAAATCAATGCAGTTTCAAAAGTCTTTGAAGTGTTTAAACGGGCTGTACGCGATCACAGCTGAAGAAGAGGTTGTCATCTAGCGAAACGATGGGTCATTTTCAAAAAAATATGATAATTTATAGTTTCAACCTTCAATAGTTCGGATTGAGCTGATCAACAAACGGACAGGGAACTACGTCATCACGTTGAAAGGTCACGCTGGTGCCAGCAAAACCACCCCACTGTTTACAATGCGACCGTACGTAGGAGAATAGTTCAAATAGTATTGTTTGCTATTATATGTATATATATGTAAGGAACCCTTAACCGGACTGCTATTTTCCTCCTGGTCGGCAGGTGGCGCCTCTCACCAGACTCCTGCTGAACACTACCACTCATTATGCACGATCACACACCTGTATGTTGCCCCTGTTTAAAGTGTGTTTGTGCCATGCCTTATTGTTCAGTCTTGGGCCTATGTTACCTATTTACAGCTAAGTCCTGCTAAAGTTTAAGTTTAAGTCTTTGGACCCTTGTGTCTACTTTTTCTTTTGTACTGTTTGCTTGGAAGCCCTGCTTCTCTTGTTTTTGTTGCACCTTTTATTAGTAAAGATAGTGTTTTGTTGAAGATCCACGACTCCTTGCTGTTTGCTCACCTCTGCTCTTGGATTCATTGAGTGGCTGGACTGCTATTTTCCTCCGGGTCGGCAGGTGAATAGCAGACTGAACCTCAAAACATGAATCCAGCAGAGGAGAGTCCACCACCTTCTAAGACTGAACCTCAAAACATGAATCCAGCAGAGGAGAGTCCACCACCTTCTAATGTGTGGATCGCATTCTGTCTGCCATATCAGGAGCAAGCCTGCTGCCATTCAGCAACATGAGCAGATCCTTACTGAGATTCTTCAACGTTTAAATCTTCAGACGCCAGTCTCTTCATCTCAAGAGCCTCAGCTGTCACATGGTAATCCTTCTCAAGCAGTTGTAGCTGCCTATCCCAGGAGCAAATTACCAGCACCAGAACGATTTGATGGCAGTCCTGAGTAGTGTCGTGGGTTGCCACCAATGCACCTCAGATAGTTAACCTGGTAGCTTCCCACAGAGAGCAGCAAGGTTGCTTATATCATGACCCTTCTTTAACTGGCGCGGCTTTAGGGGATCGGGCTCCTTCTCGGCTTTTTGGGGACCAACTGGCACCACCTCCCACTGCAAACAGTGGCAACTTCATTGCTGAAATGAAGAGAGTCTTTCCACCATCCAGCCAGCACAGGCGATTTGGACCACCGCTTTCTTCGACGAACCCTCGCTCAAGGCACATACGAAGTGGGATGGAGTTTGCCATTGAGTTTCGTGACTCCCAGCTTCAGAGAGTGGTTGGGAACCAGCTCGTCCTAAGGGGCCACATTCCACCAGTCTTTTGTCTCCGGAACTCAAGGATGAGTTAGCTTTTTAGACCCACCTTCTCCGGATTTGGAATCCCTTAATCGAGGTGGCAATCTGTAATAGATCATCGCCTCTCGAAAGAACCACAACATGAACGCACGTCCGGGAGACCAGTGTGGTAACCTCGTTTCGCAGGACTTTGCCAAGATTGTTGAACCACTCGGGAAACCTAGTGATCTGAGGGAACCCATGCAGCTGGGTCTTTCCAACCAGATTAACCCAGACAGAAAGGGATCGACGGATGAGGGAGTTTATGCTGTCTGTACTCGTGGAAAGCCTGGCCATTTCCGATCCACAACTGTCCTGAATTGTCGGAAAGCTGCCTCTCGCCCAGGAAAGGGGGGAACTGGAACGAGAGTAGATAGTTTCCCTCATCCCACAACCTCTGGAGTTACTATCCAAGCCACCATCTTTCCACACAACAACCAGAATCACCAGTCTTGGTGCTTTCATTGACTCCTGGGGCTGCTGGGAACTTTTTGGATCTAGGTGTAGCCCGACGTTTAGGGCATTCCATCTATTGCTCCTCCAGAAGCCTCTAACCATCCACAGCTCTCGATGGCAGACCTCTTGGTTCGGGACAGGTTAGTCACTGCACTTCGTTTATTCAGTTTAGCAGGGGAATTAGGGGTCACGGGGAACTTTACAAATGGTATAGTCAGTTACCAGAACTCCCCCTTAGTTCTTGGATACTTCCATGGCTAACTTTGTCACAACCCAAATATTGACTGGTTCAAGAAGGTGTAGTTAAAGGTTGGGGGGCTAACTGTTGTGTGTTTCTGCTTTTCTTTTTGCCATTCTACTGAGAAACTGGAGGGTATACCCAGGGCCGATGTCTTCGACACTATCCAGGTGGCCTGCTTGAAATCTCTCAATCCAGAGCAGGTCCAGCACTCCAAGGGCTACCTGTCTTTCAGTTTAAATCTGCCACCATGAATGCTCCAGCATTTCATCCCCGAGTCCGTCTCAAGTTCCCCAGGCCACGGAGAGGCACTGCAGCTTCCCTTTTCGAAGACCCAGAGTATTCATGCCTCCCCGCAGCTTCTCCTCCTGAACTGTCCAGAGTTTCCTCCAGAGTATAAGCTGATCCTTCAAGAAGTCTTCAGCAAAGCTCCCGAGCCACTCCCCTTCCCCCCCTACAGACCATATGACTGTCCCATAGACTTGGTTTCTGGAGCATGCCCACCACGCAGGGTAGGCTTTACTCTCGTCTCGCACCTGAGAGGGCCGCTATGGAGAAGTACCGTCAAGGGGAAGCCTTGGACAATGGTTTGTATTCGTACATTCTCGACCTCACCTGGGCTGGAGCGGGGTTTTTTCCTTTGTTGAGAAAACACACTAAGGGGTGACCTCAGGCCTTGCATTCGACTCACAGGGGTCTCAACGTCAGCATCACCATTAAGAATACAACTATATAGCCACCCATGCCCTGGCCTGGGTGGGTGCTGCGCTCGGATGGTGACCTCTGCTTTTGGAGAGTCGCTGCAAGTGTGCACCCGGGGGGGGAACGGGCAGGGAGTGTTCACTAAATTAGATCGCCGAAAGCCGACCATCTGGTCAGGATTCGAGAAGGGGACGAGTACGACGCTTTCAACAAACACCCCCGACAGGCCACTATGAGTACAGTGGGAAATGCCCTTTGGTCCTGGTCAAGGCCCCAGCCGTCTTGCCAGGCACTGAGGAATGATTCCCCGTGGTCTTGCAGAGATTTGCTGAACAAAGTTCGTTTTCTGTCTACCTGGAGGATATCCATCCTCATTTGCTCATGGCAACTAACCAGACAACATTCAACATGTTCGAGCAGGTCCTGTCCCATTTACTTAAGCAACAGCCTCTTCGTCAAGCTGGAAAAGAGTGAATTTCCATGTGGCTTCAATCCATTTCTTGGCTTCAAATCGTTTCCACGGGCAACCTCCAGATTGGATCCTGGCAAGGTGCGAGCATTCAGATGGCCTCAGCCTATTCTGTGAAGCAGGTACCCGTTTCTTGAGGTTTGCAAATTTTTATAGAAATTTTAAAAACTTTCAGCTCTGTTTTGCAGAACCTCTCTCCGCACTCCACCAGAAGTCTGCCCGATCATCATGTGGACTGAGAAGTGCCAAATCAAGCTTTTAACAAGCGAAAAGACTTTTATAAACGTCCGCCCCCTATCTTAACCCTTCCAGACCCAGAGTTGCCCTTTGTGGTGGATGTTGATGCTTCTGATGTGGGGGCAGTTTTGTCCCAAAGAGCCAGGGTTGACAACAGGCTTCACCCATGTGCTTATCTTTCTCGTCGACTAACTGCAGCAGAGAGGAATTATGATATTGGAAACCGAGAGCAGTTGGCAGTAAAGGTGGCATTGGAGGAGTGGAGGCATTGATTGGGAGGGGCCAAGCATCCATTCCTCATCTGGACGGACCACAGAAACCTAACCTACATTCGGGAGGCCAAGAGACTGAATTCCCGCCAAGCGCGCTGGGCAATGTTTTTTTTTTTAATCGGTTTGACTTTGACTTCAGGTTCCAAGAATTCAAAACCAGACGCACTTTCGAGGCAGTTTGACTCCCCAGAGGAGGAGGCCAGACCAGAACCCATCCTTCCCACCTCCAGAATAATAGGAGCTATCCAGTGGGGCATTGAGGCTGCCATTAAGAAGGCCCAACGGCAGCAGTCGGATCCAGGTAATGGTCCACCAGGACGTCTTTTTGTTCCTAACCGACTACGTTCTGATGTGTTGCAGTGGGCACATGCCTCCCTCCCCTCTGGTCATCCTGGGTCCACTAGAACTTGCAAGCTCATCCAGAGGAGATTTTGGTGGCCAGAGTTGCAAAAAGACGTCCGTGATTTTGTCGCCGCTTGCACTGTGTGTGCCCAGAACAAGGGGCTCAGAACCCGCATAGGGACTCGTCTTGTCACAATGAATTGCGCATATGTAGTTCTGTGCAGGTCTGCCCTGAATCTCAGAGTAATACTGTCATTCTTGTGGTAGTGGATGGGTGCACCGAAGCCCTGTCACCTCCTGCCATTACCCAAAAACTTCCACAGCTAGCCAGACTGCAGAGCTCTAAATACAGCATGTTCAGGGGTCATAGTTTAGGATCCTTCGTCTAGAATGAGGAGTTCTCAGTTTACTCCACGGTTCTGGAAGGCTTTTTGGCGCTCATTGGATCTGACATCAGTCTGTCATACGTTTTTACTTACCCCAGTCTAATGGGCAGACAGAGGGTGAATCAGGAGATAGAGAAAACTTTGAGATGTTTGGCAGCGGCATTAATCAGACCACTTGGAGCTCTCAGTTAAAGTCTGGGCAGAGTTTGCATAATACTCTCTACCCATTCTTCCTTAGGCATGTCCCTTTTTTGAGGTACCAGTACTGGGTTCCCTCCCATTTTGTTCCCCTGGACAGGAGCCAGAGGTATGTGTTCCCTGCTGCTGCAAACCGGCGTCGGAGGTTGGGACCAATGCTTCGTCCGGGTCAGAGGGTGTGGCTCTCTACCACAGTTTAATAAAAACCACCCGACACCATGGCATGTTTTAAATCGCTAACACAGTGAATACAAAGGAACGCGCGATTCCCCTCAGCATGCATCTGCTCATCATGAACAATGTACACTGTAATCATCTGAGACTACCGTCTGCGGGCCGATTGACGTCACTGCTCCAGGGAGGCCTGTTTTGCACGCAGCACCCCTAGGCCCTCGCCCCTTCGAACAAGAGCGCTCCACCCCCACGATACAAAGACACAGGAGGAACGCAGCACAAGCGACGCGCAGAAAAGGAGCCACCTTGGAAAGAGGAACTGGCGAGCCGCAAGGGCTCAACTAGACTTGACGCGCAAAAAAATCATTTGTTTAGAAAACATAAAATGTGTAGATCAGACCAGGTAAAGAGAACCTTTACTAGGACTGACTATTTTCCTCCGGCGTCGAACAGGTGGCCTCCTCTCACCTGTACTCCCAACGGCGTTCTGACGCGCGTCACAACCACATGGGCAGTTAATGCCCTGAATGGAGCATCACACCTGTATCTTGACCTATTTAAGTGTGTTTGTGCCATGCCTTATTGTTCAGGCTTGAGCCTATGTTACCTGTTACAAGCTAAGTCTGTTAAAGTTTAAGTTTAAGTCTTTGGACCCATGTGTCTACTTTTCTTTGTACTGTTTCTTGGAAGCCCGGCTTCTCTTGTTTTGTTGTACCTTTTATTAGTAAAGATGGTCTTTTGTTGAAGATCCACGACTCCTTGCTGTTTGATCACCCCTGCTCTTGGATTCATTGAGTGGGGAGTTAGCTCACTCCGTTAACTCAGTGACTTTGAACACAACAAACCCCCACTAAATCCCCAACTGACTGGACAAATGCCTCATATAGTAATAGTATTCAGTGAATATGAATAGTATATGAATAACATTCTGATGAATATGAATAGTAGTTTAAATAGTATTGCCGGCGCAACCTTTCAACGTGATGACATAGTTCCCTGTCCGTTTGTTGATCAGCTCAATCCGAACTATTGAAGGTTTTTTTGAAAATGACCCACCGTTTCGCTAGATGACAACCTCTTCTTCAGATGTGATCGCGTACAGTCCGTTTAAACACTTCAAAGACTTTTGAAACTGCATTGATTTAGACTTAAAAATGATGGTAACCAATGAACTCCATTGT